>NC_087193.1:4064683-4072183 GCF_035594125.1 Scylla paramamosain | reverse complement strand
AGAAATAAGTGGTTCCAAGAGAGAGAGAGAGAGAGAGAGAGAGAGAGAGAGAGAGAGAGAGAGAGAGAGAGAGAGAGAGAGAGAGAGAATGGAAACACTTCTTATCTCGTATAATGGATGAGGTAAGAACAAGCTGATAAACACATGAATAAGAAAGAGATGCAAAAATAAATAAAGAGACGACCCAGAGAGAGAGAGAGAGAGAGAGAGAGAGAGAGAGAGAGAGAGAGAGAGAGAGAGAGAGAGAGAGAGAGAGAGAGAAGGATAATTTACCAACGAAATGAAAGTTAGCACCGATTTTTACTTTTCCTACAAAACGAGTTAGATCCACGAGAAGGAGGAAGAGGAGGAGGAGGAGGAGGAGGAGGAGGAGGAGGAGGAGGAGGAGGAGGAGGAAGAGGAGGAGGAGGAGGAGAACCAAAGCATTATGGGAGATGAAGTAAACAGTGTTATCATCTCGACGTTTTGATGAGGCACAAAAATTATTAGCAGTATTACCAACTTTGGAAACTGAGCTGGAAAATATTCTAAAAATGTTTTGATACAGACACTAAGGGCAGGGGGCGCGTGGGCGACTCTCACCTCCCCGCCGCCTGGCCTTAAGGCTCAGAATTCGTAGTGGTTCTCTTTTTTTCACCTTTTTCCTTCGAGTTGTGTTCAGTGTTGTGATATTTCTGACTTCATCATATATTGGCCCCGAGCACCCTTCCCTTTTCTCCTCCTCTCTCTCTCTCTCTCTCTCTCTCTCTCTCTCTCTCTCTCTCTCTCTCTCTCTTACAGTGGTAACAATAAACGAAATAAGAATCAAGAATAAAGAATTAATACAACGACGAAAATAATGACGCTTCCACACACACACACACACACACACACACACACACACACACACACACACACACACACACACACACACACACAGACATACATGACATGAAAAAAAAAATTCAGAAATTCATTCATTAAAAATTCATTGTATTGATTCTCCAGCATGATGATGATGATGATGATGATGATGATGATGATGATGATGATGATGACGATGGTGATGATGATGATGGTGATGATGATGATGATGGTGATGATGATGATGATGATGATGATGATGATGATGATGATGATGATGATGATAATGAGTGTTATCAAATTACAATTCCTAATCTAAATACAAATTAGTGCAAAAAATAAAGAGAGAGAGAGAGAGAGAGAGAGAGAGAGAGAGAGAGAGAGAGAGAGAGAGAGAGAGAGAGAGAGAGAGAGAGAGAGAGATTCCGAAAGACCACGCAATAATTTCCTCGACAATATGTAGTATTTATAATTTAGAGAGAGAGAGAGAGAGAGAGAGAGAGAGAGAGAGAGAGAGAGAGAGAGAGAGAGAGAGAGAGAGAGAGAGAGAGAGAGAGAGAGAGAGAGAGAGAGAGAGAGAAATGTGCTTTACTTTAACTTAATAAAAGGAGACGATTTGTACTGAAGACGGAGGAAGAAAGAAGAGGAGGAGGAGGAGGAGGAGGAGGAGGAGGAGGAGGAGGAGGAGGAGGAGGAGGAGGAGGAGGAGGAGGAGGAAGGAGAGAAGCATTATCTATAATTGTTGTAAGGAATGCAAGCTGATTTGAAGTAGGAGGAGGAGGAGGAGGAGGAGGAGGAGGAGGAGGAGGAGGAGGAGGAGGAGGAGGAGGAGGAGGAGGAGGAGGACAGGAGGAGAGATAGAGATAAGTGATGAGAGGCAAGGAGTAAAAACTAAACAAGAAACAAATGCAAGTTACACACAAAAAAAATAAGAAAGTCTACTCAAGATAAAGACGAAGTTAGAAGACAGGAGGAGGAGGAGGAGGAGGAGGAGGAGGAGGTAAAATAAAGATATGTAGATAAACAGGAAGTTACAAAAGGAAAAATCGACAACCGAATAGAAAAAAAGAAAGGAGAGAATGATGATGATGATGATGATGATGATGATGATGATGATGATGATGATGATGAGGAGGAGGAGGAGGAGGAGGAGGAGGAGGAGGAGGAGGAGGAGGAGGAGGAGGAGGAGGAGGAGGAGGAAGGGGAGGAGGAGGAATACAAAGGAAGACCAAACAGCAACAGACCCTGAAGTCCTTACAAGGCTGGGTAACTATTCTATTCCAACTATTAGCGAGAGGCAGGATAACACAGCAGAAGGCTCCTCCACGCCCCCATTCCTCCAGCCGAAGCTTCCCAGGAAAAGGATATGGCACCATGTATAGAAAAACAAAAAAACAAAAATAAAACATGGAATTTGAGAGGAAAGTAAGAGAGATGATGACTACTTCTGTTACATCTAGTCTACATACGGTTTTATTTTCGTTAGTGTCACCTGATGAGACGTTTCCTCTTCCTTAGCTCAGATTAGGATACATTTTAACAAGAAGACTACAGTGATGGGGTAGTTGGTCAGCCAAGACTGGATTCCTAATACCATTACTGTGGCGGGGTCAGCAGTAAGTCGCCGGGGAACCTTGCCGTCACTAAGGTCTCTTTCATGCGCTTCATTTTGTTTGTTGTAGATTAGTGTTTTTTTTTTCCTTCCTCAGTGAAATATACCCCCATCAGATGACAGATATTACTGCACTGAAAGACGAAATATCCGCGGTAAGATTTTTATAAGGTGAACAGTGACAAGCGGGGATTTGACATCAGGTGTTTATCAAGGTGGTTTTTAAATGTTTGTATTGTATTCGAGCTGGCAACATTCAAGGGCAGTCCATTCCAAGTATTTACGAGGTGGTTAGTGAAGAAATGGTTGGCCTCAATTGTCACAAAATGCTGACTGTGTATCTTGAAGCCGTTAGTTCTAGTTGAGCTGGACTGCTGCATTGGGAACAAAATTTCTGGTTCAACGTTCGTAAAACCTTTGAAGATTTAAAGAAAAAAACTTCGATGTGGTCACCTATTATTCCGCGTTTAGTTAAGTGATATAAGTCAAGTAACTTAAGCTGATCTTCATAAGTCTTCTTTCTTAGTCTCAGTATCATTTTCGTTTCCCTGTGCTGCATTTTCCTACTTTTTCGATGTCCTTCTTGTAACAGGGTGACCAGGAATGTACACAATACTCAACATGTGGACGTAAAAGTGAATTAAAAAGAGTAAGTATTATATTTTCTGATTTAAAACGGAAAGCTCGATCGATGAAACTAACCAATTAATTAGTGTTTTTGTTACTTCCGTTATTTGATTACAAGGTTTGAGGTCCTTTGAAAATATAGAGGAGGAGGAGGAGGAGGAGGAGGAGGAGGAGGAGGAGGAGGAGGAGGAGGAGGAGGAGGAGGAGGAGGAGGAATGTAACAATAAGCAATCATTTCCTCGTCAACACCACTGCCACCACCACGCTGACACACACACAGACACAGGAAGAAATAACGACTCCCTCCCTCTCTCTCTCTCTCTCTCTCTCTCTCTCTCTCTCTCTCTCTCTCTCTCTCTCTCTCTGACCTGTAATAGAGTAAATCGAATACCACAAGGCAAAAAATAAAATAAATAAATAAAATAAAATGAAATAAAATATAAAAAAAAATTCTTCCCTTGACCGTGAAATTCGCCTCAATAAAGTCTTGATATAATGCATAATAAGAAGCAAAAGGTGAATAAAAATGGCCAAAGAAAACGGCAATAATAATAATAATAACAATAATAATAATAATAATAATAATAATAATAATAATAATAATAATAATAATAAGTGGAATGTAAAATAAATGTGTTAGTGGCGGTGAAAGAAAATAGAGTTGTGCCAATGACTAAATTAAGAGAGAGAGAGAGAGAGAGAGAGAGAGAGAGAGAGAGAGAGAGAGAGAGAGAGAGAGAGAGAGAGAGAGAGAGAGAGAGAGAGAGAGAGAGAGAGAGAGAAAATGGTCATAACAACATCATTTTATGCGACAACAACAACAACAACAACAACAACAACAACAACAACAACAACAACAACAACAACAACAATAACAACAACAACAACAGCACTCCCGAAAATAACAACAATAACAAAACGAACAAAACACACTAATAATACACACACACACACACACACACACACACACACACACACACCACCACCACCACCACCACCGCCACTTCACCTGTAAGAACCTAATCAAAGTGTCCAGGTAAATATACACCAAATATTTCACACCAAATGACCACCTTTCCCTCTTCCCTCCCCTCTCTCCCCCCTTCAGTCAGTTGGCAGTCAGAAGCACCACCAAAAAACCCAAGCGAGGTCGTTGTTTACTTCCATTTATTTTGTCCACCTTTTATTTTTCCTCCCCTGCCTTTTATTCCCCTTGTTTATTCCCCCCGAGGTAGTAATTGAGGCCATTAGTGTCCGCAGCGAGAACCTGCCCGGCACTCCTGTATTTAAATTGTTGGGGTCTTTATTTTCTTTATTTTTGTCTTATTTTTCGCTTCTTTCTCCCGTCCTCCTTCTCCTCCTGTTGTTGTTGTTGTTGTTGTTGTTGTTGTTGTTGTTGTTGATGATGGTGGTGGTGGTTTTATTTTGTGTGGTGTTGAAGAAGAAGAGGAGGAGGAGGAGGAGGAGGAGGAGGAGGAGGAGGAGGAGGAGGAGGAGGAGGAGGAAAAGGAAGGAAAAGGGGAAAAATTGCATAGTTTTGGTGCGAGTGTAAGGAAGAACGGTGTGTGTGTGTGTGTGTGTGTGTGTGTGTGTGTGTGTGTGTGTGTGTGTTATAGTTTTACCACCACCACCACCACCACTACTACAATAACAATAACATATTACATTTATCAGCGCGAGCGAGTCCATTACCTAACAGGGGGAGGTAGGGAGTAAGGGGGGAGGAGGCGAGGAGGAAAGAACAGCCAGACTTAACAAGCTCATGAACACCTCAGTCGTAACAAATTAAAGTGAACCATTCTAGCGATCATCCTCCAGCCGAAACACGAGGAAGAACAAGGGAATAATGAAGCAGGAATGATAGTTAGGCAGGGAACAAGACGTGATAACAAGGAATAATGCGAATAAGGAGAGGAGGGAGGAGGAGGAAACAGTGATACAGAAAAGATGATTATACAAGAAACAAGTAATAATAAAGAGGAGGAGGAAGAGGAGGAAATAATGTCTAGGCAAGGGACAATAACAAATAACAAAGAGGAGGAGGAGGAAGAGGGGAAGGAATGGCCCAGAGTTCTCATCACTTCCCTTCTTCACTCAACGCCTACAAACACCATTCCCCACCTCCTGCCATACCCCCCCAGCCCCTCCAACACTCAGGGACACTCACCTCCTCCCTCAGCCTGCCGAAGTATTCAGATAAAGCTTGAATCACTGGTAAATACAAGTTAATCTCACACACACCCAGATGTAAACAACAGTGACCGGAGCGCCATCTATGACCTGTGACTGTCCCGATGGAAAGGCAAAAAAAAAAAAAAAAAAACACTTAATATTACAACAATTACTCTATTAATTTATACTTGAGGGAAAAACTGGATACAAAATTACATCTAATTTAGAAATAGCAATGTAGAGCTGAAGGCGGCAAATAACGGCGCGATATTTGAATGTGTGTGTGTGTGTGTGTGTGTGTGTGTGTGTGTGTGTGTGTGTGTGTGTTGACAGGCGGTTATTCTCCCTGTACGGTGAGGTGCATGACTTCCGTGAGCACTGGCATCTTTTTTTTGTGGTTTGTTGTATTCTTTTTGTAATATGGAGGAATGGGTTACTACTACTACTACTACTACTACTAATACTACTTATACGTCAATGTAGTGGTAATAGTACTTTTTAATCACAGTTCTAATCCTCTACTTCATTTTTTTACACACACACACACGCACACACACTACGAGTAATAAGAAGGGAGAAAAAAGAGGGAAAGAGGAAGAAGGAAAGAAAGAGTGCGAGGAGGAGAAGAAAGAGGAGGAGGAAAGGTGGTGTTAGGGTACGTATGAGGAAAGAGGAGGAGGAGGAGGAGGAGAAAGGAGATTGGTTATTTTCAAAAATGTTCATTAATATTCGATTTTAAAATAGTATTGTGGCTTATCATTGATATTTTTTTATATTATTACCTGTGCATGTGTGTGTGTATGTGTGTGTGTGTATATCTGTGTGTGTGTGCGTGCGAAATCTCCAGTGCTGTCTTTACGAGTATGCAAGCACCGCCAAAAACACACACACGCACACAACACACACACACACACACACACACACACACACACACACACACACACACACACACACACACACGAGAGCATGGCGAGGACGCGATAAAATCATTAATTGCTTGCAAATTATAGCCATGGTGAAGCTTGATACACAGAGGGCTTCATCAGAGAGAGAGAGAGAGAGAGAGAGAGAGAGAGAGAGAGAGAGAGAGAGAGAGATAATCCTGTAGACTCGAGCAGGTTAGGAGCAAAATAAATAAAAGTAAGCTCAGGTGTTTCTCGCTCAATAAGATAGAAGGTTTTGTGGGAATTTACACCACCTTAGGATGAAATTTTATTATTATTATTATTGTTATTATTATTATTATTATTATTATTATTATTATTATTATTATTATTGTTATTATTATTGTTATTATTATTATTGTTGTGGATTTTCGGTGTTGATGTCATATTCCCCTCTCTCTCTCTCTCTCTCTCTCTCTCTCTCTCTCTCTCTCTCTCTCTCTCTCTCTCTCTCTCTCAGGCTTATTAATATAAATCGTATTTCCTTTTACTTTTCTCCTTCTTTTTTGTTTTGTTTTATCTCCTCCTCATCCACTCTTCGTCCTCCTCCTTCTCCTTCTTATGCTTTTGCTTATAACATTTTTACATTTTCTTTTTATTTTCATTCCTCTATTTTTCTCCTCCTCCTCCTCCCTCTCCTCTCCTCCTTCTCCTCCTGCTCTTCCTCCTACAATTCTTTCCTCTTTTTTCTCTTTGCACTATCAGTATCACCATCACCATCATCATAATCATCATCCTCTTCCTCCCCCCTCCCCCATTCTTCTCTTCCTCTTCCTTTGCTGACCAACACACGTTTTCTAATTGGGACAAAACCAGCATGGGAAACTAATGTAGGTGCAGGAGTAATATTCTGTTCAGTTTCTATCTACGGGTCTTGTGCATTCTCTCTCTCTCTCTCTCTCTCTCTCTCTCTCTCTCTCTCTCTCTCTCTCTCTCTCTCTCTCTCTCTCTCTCTCTGGGGACTTGTAGTTGTGCGGCACGTCAACAGATGGCGTTTTTCTTCAGCCTCCGTTTTCCTTTTCAAATGTTTCTCTTGTTTTTCTCTCGTGTCCTTCAATGTAATATTTTTTTGTTTGTTTTATTTTTATGTTTTAGAATTAGTATATATATATTTTTACTGACATTTGGGTATTCTCTCTCTCTCTCTCTCTCTCTCTCTCTCTCTCTCTCTCTCTCTCTCTCTCTCTCTCTCTCTCTCTCTCTCTCTCTCTCTCTCTCATGATTAACTGGTGAAACTCATTGACTGCCTGACTAAACGAGTGATTCACCGGTTAACTGACTGACTGACTGACTGACTCTCTC
>NC_087193.1:4059683-4062183 GCF_035594125.1 Scylla paramamosain | reverse complement strand
TTAGGTTAGGTTAGGTTTGGTTAAGTTAGGTTAGGTTAGGTTAGGTTAGGAAAGGTTAGGTTAGGTTTAGTTAGGTTTGGTTAGGTTACGTTAGGTTAGGTTTGGTTAAGTTAGGGTAGGGTAGGTTAGGTTAGATTAGCTTAAGTTAGCCTAGGTTAGACTCTCCACCATCAACACCACCAGTATCTCCACCACCACCAACACCACCAAGACCTTCTCCTTCTCCTCCTCCTCCTCCTTCTCCTCCTCTTACTCCAGTACACCGACAAATCATCACCACCATCACCACTACCTCCTCCACTTTTTTCTCCTCCTCCTCCTCCTCCTCCTCCTCCTCCTCCTCCTCCTCCTCCTCCTCCTCCTCCTCCTCCTCCTTCTTTTTTTCCTCCTCCTCCTCCTCATTTCATCCATTTCACCTAACCTCTTACTGCTCTACAAATATTTTCTTTATTTTTATGCTGTTACGTTTGGCAGCGTCTGTTATCTTATTCTATTTCATTCTTTTCTTCTACTATTTAATTTCTATTTGTATAAAACCTTACTCTGATTTTTCTTTATTTTTTTTTTTGTCGCTGCGCATAAGATAACATAACTAATAAGAATAAAAATAAGAATCTATGCTATTTTTTTGTAATCTTCAGTAACCAAGAAATAAAATGAACGAAAAAAAATTGTAGTTTTACTGTAACACATGGCAAAGAAAAAAGGGTAAAATGGGTTGTAATCTGTTATGTGCTGTTCTCTCTATTTTCCCGCCCTGTTCTGTACCTGTGCTGCGTGTTCTTCAAAACTGCATTTCATTTAGTCTGCCCTTCCAAAAAAAATATGTTCGCTTTACAATCTCGTTTTCTGCAGTGCTTATCTTCGCTCCCTCTCCCTCTCCCTCTCTCTTTCTCCTCTCCCTCTCTCTCTCTCTCCCTTCAAGAGTAAACGTTCCTTGAGTGCGGATGACTAAAACACTTTACTCTCTTTTCCTTCTTTCTCCTCTCCTCTTCTTCTTCCTCCTCTTTTCTCTCCTCCTCGCCACGCCCTGTAGAAAAGTGGGCGAAGGAGAGGTGGAGAGAGAGAAAAAAAAAGGAGGGAGTGAGAAAGAAAACGAAGATGGATGAGATTACATAACGGAAACGAGAGAGAGAGAGAGAGAGAGAGAGAGAGAGAGAGAGAGAGAGAGAGAGAGAGAGAGAGAGAGAGAGAGATTACTAGATACAAAAAAATACAAACGAGACACGAAATTGGGAAAGAGAAAGTGAATAAAAAAAAATAAATAAATACAAGGAGGAATGAAAGATAAAAATAATGAAACGCGTGAATGAAAGAAGAAAATGAAATATAAATGTAAGAAGAACAAGAAGAAGAAGAAGGAATTTTGAAGCGGAAGAAAAAAAAAAAAGAACGACGACGAGGAGGCGAAGGAGGAGGAGGAGGAGAAGGAGAAGGAGGAGGAGGAGACTCAGACACGAACAGAAGAGAAGAGAAGAGAAAGAGAGAAGGGAGAGAACAAAAGATAATGAAAGATACATAAAAAAAGACAGTAAAGGCAGTAGCTGAACCCTGACACGAGAGAGAGAGAGAGAGAGAGAGAGAGAGAGAGAGAGAGAGAGAGAGAGAGAGAGAGAGAGAGAGAGAGAGAGAGAGAGAGGTCAGGGCCCGCCGGACACACCCTTACTACCAGGACCGCCTAGGTAGGAGGTCAGAAGCGTTTTATAAAGGTCAAACATACACTGGGCAACCACCACCACCACCACCACCACCACCACCGCCGCCACCACCAGGGACAGAGAATCATGCTATTACTTTGTCTTGTCCTTCTGTCTATCTTACTGTCAGTTTATCCTTTTGTCTATCTTTCCCTCTGTTTATTGATGTTTCTTTCTGTTTGTGTTCATTCGTCTATTTTTTCGTCTTTCTGTTCATCCTTGTATCTTTGTTTATACTTCTGTCTTGTTATTTATCCTTCTATTTTTCCCTCTGTTTATCTTTCTCTCTTTCTGTTCATCTTTCTGTCTTTCCGTCTCTTTTTTCCTTTCTATTCATCCTTCCATCTTTCCGTCTGTTTATCCTTCTTTCTCTACATTTATTCCTCTTTCTTTCCATCTATTAACTTCTAAGTGTTTCTGTAGTTCTATTTTATCTGTCTATCTATCTATCTATCCGTCATTCTATCTGTCCACCAACCTATTTCGTTTTTGGATGTGTGTGTGTGTGTGTGTGTGTGTGTGTCTGTCTCCCTCTCTCCCTCCCTCCCTCCCCCTCTCTCTCTCTCTCTCTCTCTCTGTCTTTCCCTGCCTTCCTTTCGTGTCTGTTTGCTGGTACACACGCATTTGTTTACATATTCAACTTTGGTTTCTTGTCTTCTTTGTCTGCCTTTTCTTTATTCAATTTCTTTATATATCACTTCTTTATTTCCCGCTTCACCTGTGTATTAGAGAATATGAGCTCTCTCTCTCTCTCTCTCTCTCTCTCTCTCTCTCTCTCTCTCTCTCTCTGGTAAAGGTGAGTA
>NC_087193.1:4044683-4049683 GCF_035594125.1 Scylla paramamosain | reverse complement strand
TTTAACGTCATTTTGTCATCTTTCTCCTTCTCCTCCTCCTTTTGTTCCTTCTTTTCCTCTTCTTTCCTCCTCTTCCTCTTCGTATCTCTCTTCCTTCTCCCCTCTTTCCACTTCTTTCTCCCTCCTTTTCTTTTTTTCCTCTCCTTTCTTCTTCCTTCTCCTCCTTTTATATTTTATTCCTCCTTTTCCTCCTCATTCTTCCTCCTCATAACACTGCTTCTCTTCCCTTCCCTCTTCTCTCTCCCTCGTCTTTTTCCTTTTCCGCTTTCTTGTTCCTCCTTTCCCTCCTCCATTTCCTCCTCCTCCTCCCCCTCCTCTAACTAAACATTACCAATACCAACATTATCATCATCCTCTCCCTCTCTCTTCCTTTCTCTCCCTCTCAAGTTTCTCCTCTCACGTCTCAGGAACGCTCACGGATTCCCCACCTGAGTATTGTTTAAAGTACGTATGTTAATTGGCTTCTAATCGCGTGCCAGGTGAGTCAGAGAGAGAGAGAGGTAAAGTGGTGGCGGTGGTGGTGGTGGTGGTGGTGGTGAAGGAGAGATCGTGTGTCTGTGGTGATGATGGTGGCGATGGTGGTGGTGATGATTGTAGTGATGATGGAGAGAAAGAGGAAGGAGGGTAGTAATGATGATAATATGTAATAATAATAATAATAATAATAATAATGATAATAATAATAATAATAATAATAATAATAATTGTTCGACTCTTGACCAGCAGGGGCACAGGAAACGCAGGTAACAGTGCAGGTGTTTATTCACAGAAGGTGTGAACAGAAGGCTGGAGGTAGGTGATCTCCCGGCGCCAGGCCGCGCACTTCCACTTAACACTTATGACTGAAGCCTAGCTCGTTCACTCATACACGTATTCATGCCTCACACAAGTCTCGCTCATTCACTCGTTCACACAACTAGCTAACACCCACACACCTCCCCCGAGACATAAGGAAGATTCCTTATCTTTGTTATGGCTACCGTAACACATGAAACAAAGTTACAATGATTGAAGTACAGAAAACACGGTACATATACACAAAACCAAACACAGCGTACAATGAACACGTACGACTAATCGTAGCGTGCTACGGTGCCACCGCACCTGCAGTCGTCTCGGCTCCCTACGCTGTCGGCTGCTTCGACGCTCTGGTTGCTCTCGGCCACGGTGTACCCCCGTTACCCTGATGCTCCGGGCTGCCGGGATGGTGGTGTTCCTCGTGACCCTGATGCCTGAAAGCGCTGCACCGCCATGAGCGGTGTGCTGCTCGACAGGAAGGGGAGCAAGAGGGTCTATGTGGGCGTAGGTGTCTTCTATTACGCCACATCACGCGACCGCTGCCCATCTTGATGAGGTAGTCTCTCCTTCGCCCAACAGCCACGATGACACCCAGGCGATCCCAGAGGCCTGTCGTGTGATCTTGAACGTCGACGTGGCCACCGAGGTGCAGGAGAGGAAGAGTACGGGCGGACGCGTCGTGGCGAAGTTTCGCTTTCTTCCTCAGTCGCTCTGCCTTGGCGTCGCACTCATCAGCAGCGCGCTGCCACTGCTGAGCGTATGAGCGATGATGAGCCGGGACACAGGACCTCATAGGATGACCGAAGAGGACTTGTGCTGGTGATCGCCCTTCCGCCCTCGGAGTGTTGCGCAGTTCCAGCAACCCGCGAGCGAACGCATCCTCGTCCAGGTGTCCCTGCTGTGTGGTCGTGAGGATCAGCTTCTTCACGGACTTGACCGCTGCCTCGGCGTGACCATTGGAGCGTGGATAATGAGGTGAAGATACACGATGCTCCACCCCCCATCGAGCCAGGGAAGCGCCGTACCGATGAAGAAGTGAACTGCGGTCCACCGTCAGTCCTCAGGAGAACAGGCACGCCCGTGTCGGCGAACACACCCCGAAGGACACGAACGAGCTGATCAGCCGATGCTGGACGTGAGCATGCAGACACGTGAGGCCACCCAGACAAGCGATCTACATACACGAGGTATGTACGGCCTGCTGCGTGGAAGTAGTCTGCAGAAACTGACTCAAACACCCTGCTGGGTGTGTCCGTGTCCTGCCAGAGAGGTTCGTTGGCTTGGCTTTGGTAGGAGTGGACGGCATAGTGAGCATCCAGAAACGACGTTCTCAACGTCTCTGTCCATACCAGGCCAGTACACCGTTTGTCGGGCCCGTCGCTTGGTGCGCTCCATCCCCTGATGACTGTCATGGAGTCGCTCTAGTGTTTCTCGGCGGAGGCTGTGAGGAATAAGAAGCCTCGGCCCGTAAACCACCAGGTCGTCGTCTACGGCCAGCAGACTGCGCACCGGCCAGTACGTACGCAAGCGGTGATCGAGGTCGTGGCAATGATCAGGGAAGCCCTCGATGATGACGTTCTTGAGCAAGCAGTACTCCCCGTCTCTTGCTGCTGCGGCACGTACCATTTCCACAGTCTGATCCTGGAGTGGTGCTAAGCGGACGCCGTCCTCATTGGTGGCAGATAACGCTGAGATGACCGCTGAGTGGAGAGGGTCGAGGTCACCAGAAGTAGCAGCATCCTCTTCCTCCACTGGGTCCTGTACTGGAGCACGTGAGAGGGCGTCGGGCACACAGTGTGTCGATCCCTTTTGCCAGCTTGCTGTGAAAGAATACTGAGCAAGCTTCTCCCTCATGCGCTGCAGCCGCAGGTTCTCTATTTCTCCCAACAACTTGCTATTGAGGAGAGGTATCAGCGGGCGGTGGTCGAGCACTAGATCGAAGTGAGGGAGTCCTTTCAGGTAGGTGCCACATTTCCTGACTGCCCAGACGATTGCAGCCATTTCCAACTCTATTACTGCATAGCGGCTCTCTGTGTCTGTAACAAATCTTGACCCGCATTGCACCATCTTCCACTGGTCACTGTGCTTCTGCAGGAGAACGAATCCAAATCCGTGCATCCTTGAGGCGTCAGTCTGTAGCATCGTTGGTAATGATGGGTCGAAGTATGCCAAGACAGGTGGGCTGACGAGACACTGTTTCACCTTCTCAAACGCCTCTTCATGGTTAGGAGACCAGCACCAACTGTTCTTCGGGCGTAAGAGATCTCTGAGGGGTTGTGCAGCTGCAGCCACAGCAGGAGAAAAGCTTCCAAGCTGGTTTGTAAGACCCATGAATGATCGTAAGTCGGTGATGTGCTGTGGTCGTGGGAAGTCAGAGATTGCCTTAACTTTCTTTGAGTCGTGTCGTGTAGCCTTGTCCAGAAACAGAGTAACCACAGTAATCTACCACTCTTTCCGCGAATGTAAACTTCTGTGGGTTGAGAGTGATGCCGTGCTGGTCACACCGCCGCACAATCTGAATGACATGGGCTAAGTGCGCACTGTAGGTGGAGTCATAGGCCAGGATGTCGTCCACGATCTTGATGGTAGTTAGGTATGTCGCCGAGAGCTTGGTCTCCTCGACGGTTATACTCGTCTCCAGACGAGACGAGACCCATAACCGCTCGCCGAAACTTGTACCGACCCCAAGGTGTTATGAAGCAGGTTAAATCCTGGTCTTCTTCTCTAATGGGGACTTTGAAAATACCCCATCTTGGCATCAAGAGTGGTGAACCAAACTGCTCCGGGTCCCGATCGAGGCGATGGCGTCATGAGGTGAGCGCACTGGATACACGGGCCTCTTCACGTAACGGTTGAGTCGTGTCAGGTCAACACACAGCCTTACACCAGATGTCTTTTTTGGGACAGGCACGATGGGGTGGCACCATGCCGTAGGGTAGTCCACACTCTCGATGATTCCCTTGTTAAGCAGCTCTTCCAACTGGCTCTTAAGTTTCTTCACGCCAATTGTAAGGGATTGTACGAGATGCTGGTTACGGCGAAGGGTCGAGCGTCGTCTGTCAACTCGATGGCCATGGATCCACCAGCCATTGCACGTAAACCTTCCTTTGCTTCGAAGACGCTGGGAAAGGCCTTGATCACAGCAGCAGCGTGCCCCGCACGCTGCTGTGGCGTTGGGTCGTAGGAATGAGGCCAGCTGATCACTTCTGTGGGCGTAGATAGAGGTGGCTGCGAGGCGGTCGGGGTACTTGATGGAGCTGTTGCCGGTGTGCTGTTCTTCCCTGCGTAGCGGTCGGATGTGAGCCGGAAAATCTTCGGGGAGGATTCCGAGAGCGATGGAATCGTACCAGCTAAGCAGCGCCCCCTTCACCTCCTTCACCACGCTCACAACAGTCTCAGCTTCCCTGTCGCCCAGTTGCCAGTGCGACGAGAAAGTTCCTACACAGGTGAGGGGGTGATTACCGGCAGCATAAAGTCCATCACCATCAGCGGGCGCCAAGCTGGAGGGCGGGATTCCAAGGAGTGTTGCCGTGTCGAGGCCAATAACGGTCGTTTCGGCCCCAGAGTCAGGAGTCCACGTAATCTTGTCTCTTCCAGCGGGATGTGTGGCGGTAATGAGCACCTGGGGCGCAGGTCGTGCCGTCACCGTCTTTGTGTATACGCCTGATAAGAGCTGGTATACACTGGCACTGGCTCCCCGCCTCGGGCCTGCACCGCGATGAGGAGAGACAGTTGAGGAACTCCTCGAAGCTCCTCGTCGTTTCCTCACTGTCTGCTGACATACACTCGCAAAATGCCCTCTTTTCCCGCAGTTACGACACACTTTATCTATTGCCTGGCATCCCCTTTTGTCACTGCGACAATCTTTGCCACAACGATAACAGCCCGTGGGGCTTGAGCCCCCGAAACTGCCCTTCCTGTAGTTCGAGACAGCGGTTCACACCATGGCTCGAAGAGTGTGAGCCGCCCCTTAGTACTGCACTACACTGGTTAGCGCTCTCTGATGCTCTGCAAATATCTATGGCGTTTTCAAGGGTGAGTTTCTTGTTTTCCAGCATGCGTTTCAGAGCCACTTCGTCTCGTGTCCCAACGACAATTCTGTCACGCAGCTGATGGTTTATGCACTGGTCGCAAAAGTCACAGAAATTGGCGATTTCCTTTACAGCACATAAAAAGTCGTCAAAACCTTCTTGCGTTTCTTG
>NC_087193.1:4019683-4024683 GCF_035594125.1 Scylla paramamosain | reverse complement strand
GTGTCTCGGAAGTGAAGCTTAAGCTGGTCCATATCATTTTATCAAGCTGAGGGAGAGGCGGGCAAGGGGGTGAGGGACAAGGTTGTATCATCATCATCTCCCTGTCAGTGTGCAGGCTTGGCTGTAAATAGTTTGTAATAGACATGATTCTGATAAATAGACGTGTTTCTGATAAAATGTCAGGAAAATTGTTTGAGTTCCTTCATTATTTGCTGATTCTGTCGTAAATTTTATAAAACCTTTGCTTTAATGGAGCTCAGCATTAGCACAACTTTACTTATTACTCAATATATCTTAAAATTCAATATGTTTTATGATACTCTAGTAATTATCGAAGTATAGTATGAATTATCTGATTTGTCCAGTTTTAAAACAAGACTTTTTTATATGCAGGAGAGGCACCAGCCAAGGGCAACGAAATTTATAAGAAGAAAAAGAGAGAGAGAGAGAGAGAGAAAAAAAAAAAAGGCCCACTGAGGTGCTGGCCCCCAAACAGTCAAAAAGCGTTAATAAAAGATAAAAGCATAAGTGTCTGCTGCTAATACTTCTTGATCTTGATCTTTTCCCACACTCTCGTATGTGCTGGACGAGACATGACACGCCTGCATCAGAGACGGCGCGAGTCTTGTGAGGCATCCCATTCGTGTATCGTGCCCTCCTGACAGGCAGCCCGGCGCTCACTTAAGGCATACAGAATGGGTGTCGATGAGTTGGGTGATGCTTCCTTGTTTAAAAGAGGAGTTTCATGGCGCTGCAATCTTCAACTGGCTTTACTTTTCTACTCTTTCCTTTACGGGAGAGACAAGAACTGGCATTTTCTACTTTTTTCCTACTTCGTACATAAAAAGAAAGGGAAGATGTAGAATTAAGGAGTGGTGGTGCATACTTGACAGTAGCAATAATTCATGCATTTCATTACTAAATTTCCCGGAAATTCAATGGAGACGTATCAAAACTACTAATACAAGGAGATATTTTAACTGAACATGACCAAATGCAGTCAATTCTTGCGTTAAATAATCAACAGGTACTTCAGATTACAATGAGTGGTGGGTATACTCTAGATTGTAAGGAATTGTGGGTACTTTAAACTGTAAGAGATTGTGGGATTGTGGGTACTCTAGATAGCAAGGGATAGTGGGTTTGTGGCTAATTTAGATCGTGAGGCATTGTGGGGTACCTGAGATTGTAAGGGATTGTGGGATTGTGGGTAATTTAGATTGTAAGGCATTGTGGGTACCCGAAATTGTAAGGGATAGTGGGATTGTGGGTAATTTAGATTGTAAGGGATTGTGTGTACCTGAGATTGTAAGGGATAGTGGGATTGTGGGTAATTTAGATTGTAAGTGATTGAGGGTACCTGAGATTGTAAGGGATTGTGGGATTGTGGGTAATTTAGATTGTAAGGGATTGTGTGTACCCGAGATTGTAAGGGATTGTGACATTGTGGGTAATTTAGATTGTCATTGATTGTGGGTACCTGCGATTGTAAGGGATTGTGAGATTGTGGATAATTTAGATTGTAAGGGATTGCGGGTACCTGAGATTGTAAGGAATTGTGGGATTGTGGGTACTGAAGAGTGTAAGAAGTCACTGATTTTCAAGACGGAGGTTTCAAGACACTTATCCTTCATTTTCTGACCATGTTGTCTGAATGGGGGGACCAGCACTTCAAATTTTGTTGCAATGGACGGTGCCCCTTCTACATAAAAAAAATGAGTGGTGGGTACTCTAGATTGCAAAGGATTGTGGGTACGTTAGATTGTAAGGGGAGGTAAGGAAGTGATATTTCAAAGGGGGACAAAGAACTTAAAAATGTGAAGAGATGTTATAAGCAAGTCCCCATGTGTACTGATACTAGAAGGACTTTGAACAGTACCCAAATAAATTCTTCCCTTAAAACAAACATGTACTTTAAATTCTAAGGGACAAGACGTTAAAGGGAGACACAGGAACTAAAGATGTGAGCTGTTACAAAAAAGGCCTCAGGTGTGCTTTTGTCTCAAGTTACCTGTGAGTTCCCTGCAGCTCGTTATATACAACTCACCTGCAAGCGTTGAGCACGAGGAAAAATGACCAGCAGCGCGGCATCACCAGGAAAAAAAACATTATCAGCAGGAAAATACCGCGCAGGAAAGGAGAGGAAAAAGGTTGTTAAGGGAAATGAATGAGACAGAAAAGTAAATTGAACAGATAACATTAAAACTTCCACTGTAAAAAAAAAAAAAAGGTTAAACAGCGAGAGAGAGAGAGAGAGAGAGAGAGAGAGAGAGAGAGAGAGAGAGAGAGAGAGAGAGAGAGAGAGAGAGAGAGAGAGATTACCTGATAGAATGATACTCAGCACATTTCTTCACCGAATTCAGAAAAAAACGAAAAACAAATGAAACAGAAACGAGGAAGCAAAAAAATAAAATAAATTAAAATAAAAAGAAAACTCCGGATATTAAAAGAGAGAAAAAAACAAAACTCAATATGAACAAAGAGAAAGACAAAAAAAAAAAAAATACAACCTAGAAATACGAAATACAGGTAAAAAAAAATCAACCTAATTAGCGGAACATTAACTTTAGTGAGATAGGAAGAGGAAGAGGAGGAGGAGGAGGAGGAGGAGGAGGAGGAGGAGGAGGAAAAAACAAAACAGCAAAACAACTCACCCGATAAAAGCACTCCAGGTGAACATGTTACCTGTAATTAGAGAAAAAACTAATTAAAACACGACCTAAGAGAGAGAGAGAGAGAGAGAGAGAGAGAGAGAGAGAGAGAGAGAGAGAGAGAGAGAGAGAGAGAGAGAGAGAGAGAGAGAGAGAGAGAATAGTACATAATATTAAACTAGTGTCCTTCTGTTTTGCTTTTTTTTTATCACTTTTCTCTAATTCCTGCATTGGTTTAATCATGAAAACAATTGGTCATCACGTGATCTTCCTTGTTTTTTTCTTTTCTTTTTTTATCCTTCGCTCATTAGATTTTTTTTCCCTCTTTTATCATTCTCTTGCTTGACTAGTTTTTACGCAACCACTATTTTTTTTTTTTACGTATCTCTGCTGCCAGTGTGTGTGTGTGTGTGTGTGTGTGTGTGTGTGTGTGTGTGTGTGTGTGTGTGTGTGTCGATAATCCAGCTTTGCGCGTTACACACACACACACACACACACACACACACACACACACACACACACACACACACACACACACACAGATTTTATTAGATTAGATTGGATTGTTTACTGACCACAATTTCATTATAAACAGTTCATACATGTAAACAGATCGAAATGCATAACAGTGAGTAGAGAATCATAACGAAATTATCTATTGTAATCCCCCCCCCAAAAAAAAAAAAAAAAAAAAAAATTAAACCGCTAAAAGTAAAACATTGAAAGCTGTGGTTGAACATATAAGGCAAATATTAAAAACTCAACTAATACGGTAACAGGAAATAAATAAATAAAAAAAAAAAAAAGAGGACGTGAAAAGTAAAAAAAAATAATAAAAAAATAATAATAATAAATCAATGCTAATAAAAACAATAACCTAAGTAAAAGAAATTACGGAAAATCTATAAAAGTGTGAACATATTAAATAAAACAGACAACCATTAATACCTGACCCAGTGAAGCGAAGACCCCGGAGACAGGATATGGAATGCATGTAATATATACGAAAATAACAACCATAGTAACTTACAGAATAAAGTCTAATAATGTATGAAAAATGTAAGTAAGGGTTTGAGCAGTAAAGCAGACACCATTGTGCATATCATTGTTAACTGACACTAGAATAGAATAGAATAGAATAGAAATCTTTATTGTCAATTATCAACACAATACACAACTCGTTTTTTTTTCTTTCTCTCTCTCTTTTTATTTATTTTTTTTTTTATAAATTTCCAGAATCTCGGAAATTATCTTATGTTGTGTCATACTTACTTTCGTCATATTTATCCGAAAACACACACACACACACACACACACACACACACACACACACACACACGGTAATCACCCATAACAAATAAAAAGAATAACAAAAAAAAATATATAAAGAAAAAAAAAGTTCTCTACCAATACCTGCCTTTACCTGGCGTTCACCTGGGCGTTCCTGGTGTGAGCTTGTACAGGTGAACAAACGAGGGAATACAGTCAAACACGAGGCAGTAAACGTATCACGCCTAACCTAACTCAGCATCATGTATCATAACCTCGCGCCTGCCATTACCCTCACTCACACCTGCTTTTCACCTGTACTTATTACCTGTAAATCTCCCGGAGCGGCGTGGCCAACAGATGCGCAGGACAGGCGTGGAGAGCAGGTGTGTTAGAGGGAACTTATCATTGATTTAGACAGGTAGACGCGGCAGCTTTGTTACAGGTGTATTGTGCGTCTCAACAGGTGTGAAGGGCAGACCTGCTAATTTAGCTAGACAGGTTTGTTAGCGTGTATTGTAGGTATGGCGAGGTGTAAAAAGCGGCGGCGGTAAGCACACACACCCTCGCACTCAGGTAAAGACGGATGGACAGGTGGTAAAGGTATATTAGCATTCGGACAGGTATATATGATGGAGGAAACTTACTAAGCAAAACCTGATTATTATTAGCATTTTTTTTATTTTTTTTTATTTTCATGACCACAACCGCACGTGCAATGAAACCTGATGTGCATTGTTATGTTTGGACAAGTGCTAAACAGGCGTGCCAGTGTTTGTTAGAGGCGAGGCAGTAAAGGTGGGCAGGTGTGTATTGAAGCTTTTCTAAATGAGAGTAATGTTAGACTAAACTAGAAGAAGCTTGAGGTGAAGAAAGAACTTGGAGTGAAGAAAATGGACCTTGAAGTTTAAAAGAAGAGCTTAGACTTGAGAAAAAAATATAAGCTTGGAGTTAAGAGGAAGAAATTTTAGAATTAAGAGGACGGAGCTTGGAGTAAAGAGGAAGGAAAAGCCTGGCATTAAGAGAACCGGGCTTGGAGTAAAGTTAAGAAGAATAAGCTTGAATTAAAAAAAAAAAAAA
>NC_087193.1:4009683-4014683 GCF_035594125.1 Scylla paramamosain | reverse complement strand
CTAAATGTATCATAGAATGTTATGTTTATTGGGAGGAGGAAGGGAAGAGGGAGGGGAAGAGGAGAGGAGAGGAGAGGAGAGGAAAAGAGAAGAGAGGATATGAGAGGATAGGAGAGGAGAGGGAAGGAGAGGAGATAAGAGGAGAGGAGAGGAGAGAAAGACGAGAAAAGAAGAGAAAGAAGAAGAAGAACAACAACAACAACAATAACAGCAACAAAAACAACAACAACAAATAAACACACTTATTACTCGTACCTTATAAAAAAAATTAACAAAATAAAAGAACCCCCTCAAAAGAAGAAAAACAAAAAAAACATACAAATAAAATAATAAACAACAAAACAGTAAATTAAACCAACCCTTTCTCTCACCTGTCGATTAATTAGACCACCAAAGAAAAGGCTACCGATACGTGTATTAGCCAATCACCTCTCATCACACAGGTAACTCATTTTCACAGGTATACATCGCAAGTCCATCGCTGTGTGTATTATTAGCGACAAAACACTCATTATTACCTAACACCTGTCGCCCTAGTGTGTGTGTGTGTGTGTGTGTGTGTGTGTGTGTGTGTGTGTGGGGCGGGCGAGGACATTAGGCGGAGCTGGAACCTGGGTATTTCCAGTGAAGGAGGAGGTGGAGGTGTAGGTGTAGATGGAGGACTAGTAACAACAGTGAAGGTGGAGGAGGAGGTAATGTGGAAGAGTAGAGAAAGAGGTGGAGGAGAACGAGTATTAGAGGTGAATGAATATATAAGATGAAAGTGGAGGTAGAAGAACTAGAATTTGCTATAAAGAGGTGGAAGACAGCGAATATTTGAGGTGGAAGAGAAGGTGGAGGAGGACAATTACATGAAGTGGAGGAAGAGGAGAAGGAGCACGAATATTTCAGATGGAAGAAAAGATGAAAAAAGCCGAATATCTGAAGGGGTAGTGGAGGTGGAGGGCCAGTATTTACAGTGAAGGTGGAGGAGGAGGTAATGTGGAGGAGGGCAACGCTGAGGACCCGCCATTAAGACCCAAACCGGTTCAGCGTGACGCCTCCCTCACTTATATCCGGGTCACATCAGGAGGGGAGCAACCAGGGAAGGCACGCAGCATTGTATTCGTATCTACTGCCCCTAGTGTGCGTGTGCGTGTGTGTGTGCGTGTGGGCGGGGTGGGCGGGGTGGGCAGGGTGGAGCGGTGTTAGGGTAAGTGAAAAACGGGAGTAAAGGAAACGGTGATGAAAAAAGAAGGAAGGGATAAGAAAGAAAGATAGTTGGTTAAGTTTCTTGGTCTTGCTTGAGTGTTTCTTGTGTGTGTGTGTGTGTGTGTGTGTGTGTGTGTGTGTGTGTGTGTGTCACCCCTGAAGGTCAGAAGGCCAAGCTGTACCCACACCTAGCCACACACACACACACACACACACACACACACACACACACACACACACACACCCACCACCCTTGCACCTGCCTGACACACACACACACACACACACACACACAGACAGCCACACCCACCCACCACTATGCCACACCTAGTTTTCTTTCATATTTACCTTTGCTCCACATTGCACTCCCCCCAACTGACCACACCACACCCACACCCCACCACACCAGTTACTGAGAACCATAGCTGCTCTGACACTTACCCTGCACCACAGCACCACACAGCACCACACCACATCACTCTACCGCCCACCACAGCCACAGAATTTGCACTAACCAATCTCGCCACACCTCGGGCATACAGCGGGCAAGGGTCGCCTAAACTGATCTCAACAAAGTAACAGAATGACGAGAAGGCAAGGATAAATGACAAAATTATAGTGTCCAAGAGAGAGAGAGAGAGAGAGAGAGAGAGAGAGAGAGAGAGAGAGAGAGAGAGAGAGAGAGAGAGAGAATTTATATTAGCCCCGTCAACAAGTAATACATTTATAATGCACACACGCAAAGAAAAAAAAAATAGTCTCAAGCTCTCTCTCTCTCTCTCTCTCTCTGAAATGAAAGATTAACATGGAATTAATGAGACGAGAGAGAGAGAGAGAGAGAGAGAGAGAGAGAGAGAGAGAGAGAGAGAGAGAGAGAGAGAGAGAGAGAGAGAGAGAGAGAGAGAGAGAGAGAGAGAGAGAGAGAGACAAAAAAAATAATAATAATCCACCTCCTTAGATTGGCGGCAAGAAAGAGGAATCCAATCACGTGATCAATTTTGGCCCCAGTTAAGAGGAACCATTAATATTTTCTTCAGGTGGACTGAGGATTGTGGACTGAGCTGCTCCACCTTGACGAGGCGCCCCGACCACCGCCAGCCGTCCACCTCTTCCACCACGCTAAGGGTAAAGGGTTAAGAGGTGAAGGGAAGGGGTGAGGGGAAGGGGTAAGAGGAAGGGGGAAAGCATTAGGAGTGAAGGTGGGTTAGGTTAAGTTAGGTTAAGTTTGGTTTGGTTAGGTTAGGTTAGTTTAGGTTGGGTTGGGTTGGGTTGGGTTGGGTTAGATTGGGTTAGGTTAGGTTAGGTTAGGTTAGGTTAGGTTTTGTTAGGTTAGGTTAGGTTAAGTTTGGTTAAGTTAGGTTAGGTTAAGTTAGGTTAAGTTTGGCTAAGTTAGGTTAGGTTAGGTTAGGTTAGGTTAGGTTTGGTTAGGTTTGGTTAAGTTAGGTTAGGTTAGGTTAGGTTAGGTTAGGTTAGGTTAGGTTTGGTTAGGTTTGGTTAAGTTAGGTTAGGTTAGGTTAGGTTAGGTTAAGTTTGGTGAAGTCAGGTTAGGTTAGGTTAGGTTAGGTTAAGTTTGGTGAAGTCAGGTTAGGTTAGGTTAGGTTAGGTTAAGTTTGGTGGTCAGGTTAGGTTAGGTTAGGTTAGGTTAAGTTTGGTGAAGTCAAGTTAGGTTAGGTTAGGTTAGGTTAGGTTAAGTTTGGTGAAGTCAGGTTAGGTTAGGTTAGGTTAGGTTAAGTTTGGTGAAGTCAGGTCAGGTTAGGTTAGGTTAGGTTAGGTAAGGTGAAGTTTGGTGACGTCAAGTTAGGTGGCTGATTCATGATTAAAATGTAAGCGCCGCAATGACATGAGGTGAGGTTTGGCTACGTTAGGTCTGATTTAGTTTGGTTTGATTAGATGGTTATGTTTTGTTTTGTTAGGTTAGGTTAGTTTAGATTGGTTGAGTTAAATTAGGTTAGGTTAGGTTAGGTAAGGTTAGGTCAGGTCAGGTTAGCTTAGATTAGGTTCAGTGTAGTTATGTAGGTAAGTTAAATAAAACATGTTAAGTGAAGTTAGATCTACTTATGTTTACTGCTTGCTGAAAAAAAAAAAAAAACGTAAAAGATAAAAGGAGAAGTGAAAATTTAAGTAGTTGTGTTACGTTTGGTTAAATTAGATTACGTTTAACTTCTCTTACCGTTTCTTATCATAAAGGATCATGGAAGGATAAGAAATATGTTAGGTAGTAGTTATAAATCAAGTTAGGTTAAATTAAAATAGATCAGATTTAGTTCCCTTTTACCTATTTTAACATAAGGAACAGGAGATAAGAAATAAGTTATGTTAGAGAGGTGTAAGTTGGCCAAGGTTAAATTAGAATATGTTAAGATAGGTTAGGTTATGTTAAGTTGCATTAGACTATGGCTAGGTACATTTTCTTGCCCACTGTCTTAACATAAAGAACAAGAAATGAGAAATAAGTTAAGTTAGACATAAGTTAAATTAAAATACGTCAGGGCAGATTAGGTTAGGTTACACTCGATTAAGCTTACCTTACGTCACCCACTGTCCTAGTACAAAAAAAAAAAAAACACGAGACAAGAAACAAGTAAACTTTGGTTAAGTTAAACTACACTATGATTAAGGAAACAGTATATACGGGAAGGAACACCATCTGTCCAATGAATTCCGTGGCTTTACTCCCGCACGCTCCAGCATAAACAACACAGACGCCAGTGGTGAGTGCAGGGAAAGGCGGGGCGAGGAGGGCGGGGAGGGAGGGAGGGAGGGCTGGGGCACCTGACATTTTACACTTACAATAGTACAACCTTGTGTTTGTAACGTGAGACTCCTGCTACCATTTCTCTCTTATCGATAAACACTTGCAGTCACAACGGGATGGTCTAGTCCTCCTCCTCCTCTTCCTCCTCCTCCTCCTCCTCCAGGGTTGGGTACTGGAAGCGACTTTACTGGATCTGGATGATGCTGGAATTGTGCTTTGTGTGTGTGTGTGTGTGTGTGTGTGTGTGTGTGTGTGTGTGTGTGTGTGTGTGTGTGTGTGTGTGTGTGTGTGCGCGCGCGCGCTTGGATTCCAGTATATGTCTTTGCATGTGTTTCAGGTCCTGGAATTTATATATCTCTTCTCCTCTCCTCTCCTCTTTCTCTCTCTCTCTCTCTCTCTCTCTCTCTCTCTCTCTCTCTCTCTCTCTCTCTCTCTCTCTCTCTGAACCTAATCCTCGTCTCTTTACAAGCCCCGAGCTTTGCATCAGGGACAGATAATCACTTACAAGTCTCAATACTCGTAAAATCCTGCGGCAGATCCTAAAGATTGAATGAAAATAAGAAGGAAAAAATATTAAATGCGCGCGCACACACACACACACACACACACAAAGTTAGTTAGATATATTTGATTTTCTTATTCTCTTTTTCCTTTTTTTATTTATCTATGTCAAGACACTCAATGAGACTTTTACGAGCACGGAGCTTGAAATTTTTCTTTTTACTGAAACTTACGTAAAACTACTGTGATTTTTTTTCTCTTACTTTTTTCTTTCTTTTTTTTTTTTTGTTTGTCATTTTCATTATCTTTTGTTGTTGTTGTTGTTGTTGTTGTTGTTGTTGTTCTTGTTCTTGTTGTTCTCCATCTCTTCATCTACTCCACCTCCTTTTACTTTTATCTTTCTCTGTCCTCCTCCTCCTCCTCCTCCTTCAAATACTTCTTTAACAACACAATTTTCTTCTTATATTTCTTCTCTTGTCCCTTATCTTACTTTCATTTTCCTCTTGCTCCCTTTCCCCTCCTCCTCCTCCTCCTCCTCCTGTGCCTCCTCCTC
>NC_087193.1:3982183-4002183 GCF_035594125.1 Scylla paramamosain | reverse complement strand
TTATGAGACTGTGATAAAAGTGAGATAAGAAGAGGCTCATTATTTTTACACCAATCAAATAGGAAAAGTTAGATAAGAAATGTGATCATAAAAAGATCTAAATATTTACAGGAATGAAGGAAGAAAATGAAGATAAACATCTGATAAAGAAGTCTGTATCATTTTACGCTAACCAAATGTGAAAAGATAGAGAGAGAAAATAACTGACGCACATTTTTTATACGCAATAGATGAGAAACTTGAAGTCAAAATAAAAACAAGAAATAATATATATATATATATATATATATATATATATATATATATATATATATATATATATATATATATATATATATATATATATATATATATATATATATATATATATATATATATATTTATTTATTTATTTATTTATCTATTTATAAAATGTTACGGCAATCAATTATGAAACAAAAATAAATAAATAAACACATAAACAATTAAGTCGAGAAATAAATTAATAGATGAAGATAACAACACCAACACCAACAACAACAATAACAAAAAAAACGTAGCATTTCTACAAGAACCATCCACCCCAAAAAAAAAAAAAGAAAAAAACACAAATAAAAAGAAAGAATAAAATAAAATAAAATAAAAAATAAAGAGCAAAAAAATAAAAATAAATAAATAAATAAACAAATAAGAAATAAAAAAAACTTTAACACACAAGCAATAATCACATTAAGAACTAAAGGAACGGTACAGTACGGCTAAAGGAACCACCAGGCAGGGCAGGTGTGGCTTCAATTACCCTGCAGACGGACAAACGGCGCCATCCCTCTCGCACATTTGATACAATAGAAAAAACAAGGAACATCATTTACCCTTCCCGCGTCAGTTTTAAAGCTGCTTCATAAATTTAAGATTGAATACGAGGCGAGATTTCCCGGTGATAAAAGTTGTGGTGGTGGTGGTGGTGATACTACTACTACTACTACTACTACTACTACTACTACTACTACTACTGTTGTTACTACTACTACTACTGCTGTTACTACTACTACTACTGCTACTATTACTGCTACTACTACTACTGCTGTTACTACTACTACTACTGCTACTACTACTGCTACTACTACTACTACTACTACTGCTGTTACTACTACTACTACTACTACTACTGCTACTAATGCTACTACTACTACTGCTGTTACAACTACTACTATTGCTACTACTACTGCTACTACTGCTACTACTACTGCTACTACTGCTACTACTACTACTACTACTACTACTACTACTACTACTACTACTAATAATAATAATAATAATAATAATAATAAGGCGAAGACGAGGAAGAGGAAGAAGAAGAAGAAGAAGAAGAAGAAGAAGAAGAAGAAGAAGAAGAAGAAGAAGAAGAAGACGAAGAAGAAGAAAAGAAGAAGACGAAGAAGAAGAAGAAGAAGAAAAGAAGAAGACGAACAAGAAGAAGAAGAAGAAGAAGAAGAAGAAGAAGAAGAAGAAGAAGAAGAAGAAGAAGAAGAGTCAAGAAGAAGAAGAAAACGAAGACGAAGAAGAAAAAGAAAAAAAAGACGAAGAAGAAGAAAACGAAGACGAAGAAGACGAAGAAGAAGAAGAAGAAGAAGAAGAAGAAGAAGAAGAAGAAGAAGAAGAAGAAGAAGAAGAAACCGCCATAAAATTGAACTGTTAACGAGAAAAGTAAATTGAGACGGAAAAAAATAATGTAAAAATATTGTAAATAACAAGACGGTAGATTAGAAACTTTCTCCCAATGATGGAAGAGGAGGAGGAGGAGGAGAGGAGGAGGAGGAGGAGGAGGAGGAGGAGGAGGAGGAGGAGGAGGAGGAGGAGGAGGGAAGAAGAGTTTAATTCCAGATTTAGAGTTTACTTTTGGCGTGTAAGTTAAGACGACAGGAGTAGTGAAAGGAGAGGAGGAGGAGGAGGAGGAGGAGGAGGAGGAGGAGGAGGAGGAGGAGGAGGAAATGTTAGTAGTGGTAGAGACGTTACAAGTAAAGGAAGGAAGGAAGAGAGAGAGAGAGAGAGAGAGAGAGAGAGAGAGAGAGAGAGAGAGAGAGAGAGAGAGAGAGAGAGAGAGAGAGAGAGAGAGAGAGAGAGAGTATTCCTTCCTTTCTACATAGTTATTCATCCATTTTATCTAAGAGTGTTGTAAAAATAATAATAATAAACACCTATTACGTCCCATTTTCATCCTAATCTTTGCTTCTACATTCCAAGACAAATTTACGTGTATCTTTAAATATTTAAGTGCATATTTATTAGTCACGCCCACCAACTATTATAAATCTCGTTTCTCCTTTTCTGCTTCATCCCAGTTCCCTTAAGTCACCCTTCCAATTTTCATCCTATTACTCGTTTTTTTTTTTTTTTTCATTCTAAGACAAATTTAAGTTTTTTTTTTTTTTTTTTATTGTTAAGTGTATATTTATTAAACATATTCACCCAATGTTGTAAATCTTGTTCATATTATATAGAAACTTTTTACTTGTTTCCATATACCAAAGTTAATTTTAGTGTGTTTTTCCACCTATAAGTCAACATTTATTAGTGACACACACACACACACACACACACACACACACACACACACACACACACACACACAGGGAAGGAAGAATAGAAGGAAGGAGAGAAGAAAGAAGAGAAGACTATGTAGCGAAAGGGAAGGACACACACACACACACACACACACACACACACACACACACACACACACACACACACACACACACACCTAACCTTCTATTCCCACAGTTGTAAATCTTGTCCTCTCACTAACCTAGCCGGTCTTTCCCCCCGCGTGGCACCGTCGTAAACTCTCAACGCACGCCTAGCTATCGCCTTCAACACGTCCTGCGTTATCTCAGGCTATATATCTCCTTTGTATTACATTAACCTCCTTATGTGCCTCCTAAACCTTGCCTCTGTCACTCCTTTGAACTTCCGTTGTAAGCGTTTTGTATCTTGGCGGTGTATCTTTATCTTAAACAAACTCACACACACACACACACACACACACACACACACACACACACACACACACACACACACTCACACACTCTCTCTCTCTCTCTCTCTCTCTCTCTCTCTCTCTCTGCTTCTTTTTTTATTAATTGTCTTGTACTCTTTCTGTAACTTATTCATTTATTCTTTTTTTACTTATTTATCATTTATCTGTACCTTTCTCTCTGCCTAGCACGCAAGTACACACACACACACACACACACACACACACACACACACACACACACACACACACTTGGATTGTAAAAGAAAAAAAAATATGTATACTGTGTTTCCAGCTAGGCATTAACTATTCATGTATAAACTTTCACCTTCCTTCAGATTATTCATACATTTGCTGTACACGTGTGAGGATAAACACTGCATTACACAGGGAAATGGAATTCATCAATGTACAATGGTAAACAATGATTTTTATCTTGTCTCATTATAAATACACATGCACTGACAGACTTGTTTCCATTTATTTATTTGTTATCTGTGATTTATCGATTGATTCTGGACAAAGAGCTTAATTCTGGATCTTTCTTATCAGTTTGTATCTTTAATTTTGTCAATAAACAACAATAACAGCAAAAACTACTACCACTACTACTACTACTACTACTACTACTACTACTGCTACTATTATTACTACAACTACTACTACTACTACTCAAGAATGACTACTACTACTACTACTACTGTTACAACAACAACAACTACTACTACTTTTTTTCTACTAGTACTACTACTACTCATGAATGACTACTACTACTACTACTACTACTACTACTACTACTACTAATAATAATAATAATAATAATAATATTACTACTACTACTAAACAACAACAACTACTACTCCTACCACCACCACCAAACCACTAACATTACGACTACTACCACTACTACTACTACTACCACTACCACTACTACTACTACTACTAATACTAATACTACTACCACCTTCACTCGCACATTCACCCTTCACCCATCACCTCTCCATTCCTCACATTCATTCACTCACCCATTCCCACGACTAATGAGTTTACAGAGGTGTGTGTTCTGTTTCTGCACCACCCTGTACATCTAAACACACGTAACACAAGCTTCGCACACTCACAATCCAACATGCCAGAACAAGTTGTAGAGTTGTTTTCCGTGGCGTCTCTCTCTCTCTCTCTCTCTCTCTCTCTCTCTCTCTCTCTCTCTCTCTCTCTCTCTCTCTCTCTCTCTCTCTCTCTCTCTCTCTCATAAAGGAAAGGTGTGGTCATGCGAGGTATCTGACCCTTCCTCTCTCTCTCTCTCTCTCTCTCTCTCTCTCTCTCTCTCTCTCTCTCTCTCTCTCTCTCTCTCTCTCTCTCTCTCTCTCTCTCTAATGTATTCTTGGACAGGTTTTAGGCCAGGGATGCGTGTATCTCTCTCTCTCTCTCTCTCTCTCTCTCTCTCTCTCTCTCTCTCTCTCTCTCTCTCTCTCTCTCTCTCTCTCTCTCTCTCTCTCTCTATCTCACATCTCTTCATCTGATATCACACCTCCCTCTTCCTTATCTTCCTCCCTTTCTTACTTCTCCTCCTTCCCTCTCTCCCCTCCCCCTCTATGTCTCCCTCCCCCTCACTTCCCTCCGTCTTCCCTACTCTCTACATCTCATTCCCCTCTTCTCCCCACCCTCCCTGACCCTCCCCTCACTCCCTCATCTTTCTTCCCCTTCTACCTCCCCTCCCCCCATCCTTCCTTACTCTTACCTCACTTCCTCTATACACCTCCGTCCCCTTCCCCTCTCCCCCCTCCTCCTGCTCAGGTCTCTTCCCCCTTCCCCCTCCTATCCCCTTCCCCCCCCACCAAGGGCACTTCAGGAACGCAGTGCAGAAGACTCGGAGACACTTGGACACGCTTCACTGCGCTTACGGTGACTAAGAGAGAGAGAGAGAGAGAGAGAGAGAGAGAGAGAGAGAGAGAGAGAGAGAGAGAGAGAGAGAGAGAGAGAGAGAGAGGGAGGGGGTGAGAGGGAGGGGATAGTGTCATTGTAAGAAGTGAAACAGTAGCATATGTGAGAGAGAGAGAGAGAGAGAGAGAGAGAGAGAGAGAGAGAGAGAGAGAGAGAGAGAGAGAGAGAGAGAGAGAGAGAGAGAGAGAGAGAGAGAGAATGAAAAGTGAAAGGAAAAAGTTTTGTGCATTTTCCTCCATGAAAGTTTTATTTTTCCTCCTCCTCTTCCTTCTTCTCTTCCTCTATTTTTTTTTTTTGAAGTGAGAGAGAGCGGGAGGCCAAAATGTCATAGTAGGCTGGCACTCTCTCTCTCTCTCTCTCTCTCTCTCTCTCTCTCTCTCTCTCTCTCTCTCTCTCTCTCTCTCTCTCTCTCTCTCTCTCTCTCATACCAAAATACTAGTTCTGTTCTATTCATTACTAACATCACATTGCTAATATTCTCAATTTTATTACTATCATCTTTATTATAACCATCATTATCTTCTATAATTATTATCAATATTATCATTATTGTCGCTACTATTTGCTATTATCACCACTACTGCTAATACTTCTAATAATGACTACTACAACTACTACTACTACTAAAACTACTAGTACCAATTTCATCATCACTTTCAATATCCTTTCTTCCTTCTACAATTACAACTAACACCAGTACTATTAACTATCACCACCTCTATTTAACCTCTAACAACTACTACTACTATTACCAATTTCACCAGCATTATCATTATCATTATTACTATTACCATTATTATCACATGTTCTCCTTACTTCTCTTGATTACTGGTCTTTGTATGAGTATCACATTTTATATAATCTGGCCTAATAAAATGTTTAGGCTTACGTTAGAGGCCGCCAAGTGTTTGTTAGCGTTAAAGGTCCCACAAGTAAGTAGGTAATTAAATAAGTAAGTAAATAAAGGGGAAATAAGTGACAAAGCAAATAAGTAAGACAGCAAATTAATGGATAAGTGAACGAGTGAATAAATAAATGAATAAAGAGGTGAATAATCGGGTATCTAAGTAAGTGTATTGGTAAGTGATTGCACAAATAAACAAGTGCATAAGTAAGAATAAAAATAAATGATAAAGTAAAGAAATTAGTAAATCAATGAGTGACCAAATAACTGAGTGAGTGAGTGAGTGAGTGAGTGGCTGGGTGAGTGAGTGAGTGAGTGGGTGAGTGAGTGTGTGAGTGAGTGTGTGAGTGAGTGAGTGAGTGAGTGAGTGGCTGGGTGGGTGAGTGAGTGAGTGAGTGAGTGTGTGGCTGGGTGAGTGAGTGAGTGGGTGGGTGACTCTCAAGAAAATTAAAGACGAAAGGAGAAATTGTAAGCAAACGAAAGGATAAGATTAAAAGCGACTTAGCGAAAGAAGAGAATTGAGGTAGAGATTGATAAAAAGGAGGGAGGAAGGAAGAAAAGAAGGAAGTGATGGAGAAAAGAAGCAATGAAGAAGAGAAAACTTTACCAATAGACGGATAAATAGACAAACAGATAGATGGAAAGACAGACAGACAAACAAACAAACAAATACACAGGTAAATAGCGAGACAAATACAAACAGATAGACAAAGAAAGAAAGAAACAAACAAACAAACAGAAAGACAAGTAAATAAACACATAAAACATAAAAAAATCCTTCACTCACACACACACACACACACACACACACACACACACACACACACAACCACCACCACCACCACCACCACCATTGCGTAACAGACTCTGAGGTGCTTGTCATAAATATGCAATTAGCGAATATTGATCCAGGTAAAAGTGCCCAGGTAAAGTGCCCAGGTGAGGCGACGAACAAATTACCTGCCTGACTCACCTGCTGGAGTTAAAAATGAGCCGCGATGTTTTAAGGCAAGTTTAAAGTGCTGACTAAGTACAGGTACGTAACTTCTGATTTCCTACCTGGCCAGCGTGTTTAACTGGGAAATTAGAGCGCGCTTAATTTGGTTAGCAGAACAACAGGTGTGCGAGAGAGAGAGAGAGAGAGAGAGAGAGAGAGAGAGAGAGAGAGAGAGAGAGAGAGAGAGAGAGAGAGAGAGAGAGAGAGAGAGAGAGAGAGAGAGAATTTTAAGGTGGTAATAGTTTTTTTGAATGATCAGAGAGACAGACAGACAGACAGACAGACAAACACAATAAATATTCATTCCACAACTATAGAAATCACAAAGGAAAGGTGAAATTCTTAGCTCTTCCTCCTCCTCCTCCTCCTCCTCCTCCTCCTCCCTGTGACCCTCCCGTTGACCCTCCTTCACCCTCCACCTCTCCTCTCCTTCCTTCTCTCCACTTATTTCAATCCTTCACACCCTTTTTCTACTTTTTTTTCTCTCCACTCCAACCTTTCTCTCCAATCTGTTATACTTCCTTAACTTGTCTCACCAGTCCTCCTCCTCCTCCTCCTCCTCCTCCTCCTCCTCCTCCTCCTCCTCCTCTTTCTCTCTTTCTCCTCCTCATTAATAAGGAAGATGAAAGTCAAAATCCCTTGTAAGGAAAAATTACGCTTAGTTTCCATTTTACTATTATTAACCGAAACATTTTTTTCCTCCTCCTCCTCCTCCTCCTCCTCCTCCTCCTCCTCCTCCACCTCCTCCTCCTCATATTACTACCTGGACTTTAAATTCGACCACAGAGAAGGTGCCAAAGGAAGAAGGAGGAGGAAGAGGAGAAGGAGAGAGAGAGAGAGAGAGAGAGAGAGAGAGAGAGAGAGAGAGAGAGAGAGAGAGAGAGAGAGAGAGAGAGAGAGAGAGAGAGAGAGAAAGGTGGAGTAGGAGGAGAGAGAGGGAGATAGAGAGAAAAAAATATGAACTAGGAAAGTAATGGGATGAGAGGTTAACGAGAGAGAGAGAGAGAGAGAGAGAGAGAGAGAGAGAGAGAGAGAGAGAGAGAGAGAGAGAGAGAGAGAGAGAGAGAGGTGGGGGGGAGGAGATGGGGTTCTGTTATGTCTGGAAAAACTCGTTTCTTTGTCCCTCTGAGCCACGGCGTCCCCTTAAAAGCATCCCAGTCTGCCTCCCGTTAACCTGGGCGGGGGGCGGTGGGGGGCGTTGGGGGGCGCAAGGGGCTGTGGGGGGCGGAGGAGATAGGGAGACAACGGCTGGGGTGATTGGGTGAGGCTGCGGTGACTAGACGGGGTGAGAAATGCCAGTGGGAGGTGTGATGGGGTGAGGGGGTGAGGGGTGATGGGTGATGGGGTGGCAGGTGATGGGTGAGTTTTGTGAGTAAATTATTATTTTGGAGGGGGATTAAGTATTGGTGGAGGTGAGCACTCTGGGGGGAAGAGGAGGAGGAGGAGGAGGAGGACGAGGAGGAGAGAAGGCCATAGAAAACACTGCCTTGAACAATAAAATGTGACAATGATAGTAATAATAATAATAATAATAATAATAATAATAATAATAATAATAATAATAATAATAATAATAATAATAATAATAATAATATATCCTGTACCTCCCCCTCTTATCAAACAATGAAGACTAACAAAACACAGGAACAAAGCACGCATGAACAATTTTATTCCCAGGGCACGAAACCAACGAGGTAAACAACGAGGTAAACAATGACATAAATAACATAAAATAACGAAATACCAACACATGACGAACATTGAGAATTCCAACTATTTACTGACCTATTTCATTTGTTCACTTACCTGTTGTTATTTTTTTACTGAGAGCGAACAAAATAAAAAAAAAATTACAAAAAACTACATTAATCTGTCACTCTTTTTATTGTAAAGAATTGGAGAGACAGTTTTAGGAAGCCAAATGAAATAATTATATAAAAAAAAACACTATTACTGCTACGGATGATTATGTTGCATTAATTGAATATATATAGTGACGAATGCTAGACGAATTTCGCCTGTAGTACTCTTAAATTAGATCATTATTATAAACCTTTTTCTCCACCCTGTATCTCTGTTAGGGTGTAGAGGAGCAAGGTGGTGGCGGTGGTGGTGGTGGAGGTGGAGAGGGAGGCAGTAATCAATTTATCGGTTTAATTACTGAAAAGTAGAAGAAACAAGAGAGAGAGAGAGAGAGAGAGAGAGAGAGAGAGAGAGAGAGAGAGAGAGAGAGAGAGAGAGAGAGAGAGAGAGAGAGAGAGAGAGAGAGAGAGAGAGAGAGAGAGAGATTAATAGAAAAAAAAACTTGCAGAGCGGTCCATAGGGGGGAGAGAGGGAGAGGTAAGCACAGGTAAAGGTATGTTAATTAGTGACCTGACCTTCCCTGACATGACCTGCCTAGAGTTTTAATCCCCGGCCAGGTAAGTACAGTGGTGAGATTGGAAGAAAGATCAGGTGAACCGAGGGAAGCTTGCTGCTACCTGACACACACACACACACACACACACACACACACACACACACACACACCTCAACGATTTCACCTCTAATCTCTTAATTACCTGGCCGTCTCACCTGTGTTTTAAAAAGCCTCTCCTCCTTCCTCTTCCTTCCTCTTCACTGCTATTAATGTCTTTCTTCTTTCTCTTACTCGTTCCTTCTTCTTTTCACATACGAGTATATACAAATCTACACTCACCAATCACTTCTATCTAAAAATCTGTCTGATCTCCCTTCCAAGACCCCCACTGACCACACCAATAGACTGATTACTGCGTCTGTTCCGGTCTCGCATCCAGGAATCAATTTCTCCCCAGCTCTTTGAAGTTAGAACCCGTTACTTGTCTGCGTCTCTTGCTATCCCTAATAATATTTCTTTCCTCTCTTCCCTTCTTCCTCCTTCGCCTCTTCCTTCCTATCCTGTACTGTTCGAGATTATTGTCTTTATGAAGTAGTTTGTGATAACTTCTAAACAGCCTTGACAAGATATGAAGATTCGTTACGTGTTCTTTGTAGGCTCCCTCTTCCTACTTCTTATCCTCCTCCTCTTCTTCCCAAACACCCTTGCTAGGAAATAAAACCTTGTTGCAGTTTGCCTATCCTCCTCTTCCTCTTCCTCCACCTCCTCCATCTCCTCCTCTCCCTCTCCCTGTCTCTCTCCATCTCCCACGAGCAAAGCTATCATAACACTGCAAATCTTACTGCAGTCTCTCCGCCTCTCACACACACAAAACAAAACGATACTAACAACATCACTAATATCGCTTCCCAAGGGAGGAGAGGGAAAAAAGTCGCCGTTCAGGAATTCACCAAAGAAATTGTAATCAGCGTAAAGTGAATTGGATTTTCTAGTTATGATAGAAATATATATTTACTCATTTTTTTCTCTAAGTAGTGATAATCAAGGAGAATTAAAGCGTTAGATCTATTGGTGTGTGTAACAGAGAGAGAGAGAGAGAGAGAGAGAGAGAGAGAGAGAGAGAGAGAGAGAGAGAGAGAGAGAGAGAGAGAGAGAGAGAGAGAGAGAGAGAGAGAGAGAGAGAGAGAGAGAGAGAGAAGAGAAGAGAAGAGAAGAGAAGAGAAGAGAAGAGGAGGAGAAGAGAAGAGAAGAGAAGAGAAGAGACGAAAAAAGTTTAGAAAAAGAAAATAATAAAATAAAATAAAATAAAAGAAGAGAAAACATAAAACAAGGCAAGAAAAAAAAAAAATAACAAGAGAAAAGAAGAGAAAGGAAGGAAAAATGAAAAGAAAAAAAAAACAAAGGGAAGAGAAGGAAAAGAAGAGAAGATCTGGATACAAAATAGGAGAGAAAGGACTGGGAGACGAGTTTGTGCAGGAGGAGGAGGAGGAGGAGGAGGAGGAGGAGGAGGAGGAGGAGGGAAGAGACTGGACGAGTGTGTGTGGAGGAGAGAAGAGCGGGAGGAAAATTAGAGAGAACCAGATTAAGAAGGAGATGATTTGATGATACTGCGAGAGAAAGAGAGGAAGAGGAGGAGGAGGAGGAGGAGGAAGAGACAAAGAAGAGTAAAAAAAAAAGAATAAGGAAAGGACTGGAGGAAAAGATGCTGTAAGAAAGAAAGAGAAGGAGGAAAAAAGAATAAAAAACGAGAAGACGAAGACTGGGAGATAATGGAGGAGGAAGAGTAGACGAAGCAGGAGAAAAAGAGAAGAAAACTGGTAGATGATAAAAAAAAAGTAAAGAGGAGATGAAAGATAAAAAAAAAAAGAGGAACGAAGACTGAGAGATGCTGGAGGAGGAGGCGAGAGAGGAGGAAGAAGAAAAAAGGAGATGAGAGGAAGAACGACAGAATGAAGAAGAAAGACAGAGGAAGACAGATATGCTGAAAGAGAAGAAGGAAGAATAGAAGAAAAAAAAAACAAGAGGTAGATGGAGAGAGATTATGAAGCTGAAAGAAAAAAAGAAAGAGAAAACGACAAGAAGAAAGAGAAAGAGGAGAAAAAAAGAGGAAAAAAACAAAGGAAAAGTTGAAGGGTCAGGAAAAGGTGTAGAAAAATTTAGGGTGTCAGGGAAAACAGGTAAATGAGTGGAGGTGAGAGGCAGGCAGGTTACAGGTGAGGAAAGGAGGAGAGGTGGAGGAGGAAAGGTGGAGGAATGAGTGGAGGAAGAATGGAGACGGGAGAGGTGGAGGCTGGAAAGAAAACGGATGAATAAGTGGAGAAGTGGAATATTCAAACTTTACCATGGAATGATCTGGTTTTACTTGTGTAGGGGAGTGGATGAATGGGTGAATGAGTGGAAGGATCGTTCTCACGTGGACTAAAGGTGGATCTGAGACAAGTACGTGAGGTTACAGTGTGGCGGGTGAGGTGAAGAGGTGTGCATTCAAAGTGGATGAGATGGAATAGAGACAAAGAAGAGTGGAAGAGAAGAATTATGTTAAAAGAAGTGGAAGAGAGGAAGAAATGAATAAAAACTGGTTATGTATTTACAGTAAAGGAATGCAAATGAATAAAGATAGAATAAATAGAAGAAAATGATAAAAGATGATAAATAAAAAGAAGTAAAAGTAGAGAGAGGAAGGAGAATAAGAGAAAAGAGGTAGACGAAGAGGAAAAGGAAGAGGACCAGAGGACAACAAAGACAAGTAAAAAAAGGAGATAATGAAGATACAGATTAGTTAAACAAAGCAACGGAAAGGGAGAAAGAAGAAACAAGAGAAAAGAAAAGAAGAAAAATGATAAATGGCTGATTAGGAAATACGAAGAGAGAGAGAGAGAGAGAGAGAGAAAAAAAGAAGACAAAGGAGTAAAGAACAGAAGAAGAAAAGATATGATAGCAACACACACACACACACACACACACACACACACACACACACACACACACATGGAACACAGTCATAGAGAAACGGAAATGAAAGAAGACGAAAAAAAAAAAAAAACGAAAAGAAAATGGTATACGCTTATTTTCCTTCCATGTTTTTCTTATTTTTCCTTTACTTCTCGCCAAACTGATACGCGGAAGTGAAGTTGTTTCTAAATGTCAAGAGGGAAGCGGCGAAGTTTTGTTTTCTTTTGTTTTTCGTAAGTGTTGAAACAAGAATGCATCAACACTCGTCTCACTACAAGCACTGGGGAAAGAAATCGTCCGCAAGTCGAGACAAGAAGAAAAAATGCATTACAAGTCACGAAGGTTTTAATTATGAGCGAAGGCAAATATGGACAGACAAAGGGTTGAGAAACGATTACAGTTATAGAAAATTTTGTAGTTATGATGTTATTAATTGTTATTTGAAGATATTTACAAGTTATAACGAACGTAAATAAAATAGGAAAACAAAGAGTTACGTACGAAATGATTAGTTATAGAAAATGATGTTACAAAGATGTTGTTAGTGTTATTTAATTTTTTTACAAGTTATAATGAAGGTAAATTAGCAGACAGTTACAAAATATCACAGTTATGGAAAATTATATAGTGAAAGAAGTTATTAGTTGTTAACAAAGGGTTGCGAATTTATTACAGTTATAGAAAATATGTAGTTAGGATGTTATTAGTAATCATTTGAATTATCTTACAAGTTATAACGAAGATAAATATGCAGACCAAAATACGAGAATAATACAGTTATAGAAATTAAATATTTTTTTTTACAAGTGATCACCAATAGTTATGAACGAAATATGGAGACAGACTTACGAAAACGTTAGTTACAGAAATTAAGTGGTTATGGATATTTTTTAGCAGTGATTGAGTGAGTGAGTGAGTGAGTGAGTGAGTGAGTGAGTGAGTGAGTGAGTGAGAGTGAGTGAGTGAGTGAGTGAGTGAGTGAGTGAGTGAGGAACAATGCACCAAAAAAGCAGTGAAGGAGCAAATTTAACATATGAAATAACGATAGAATTTCAGACAATACAAGTTATAATGGTGAAGAAACACTTGACACACGAATGTACCTGGAAGTGAAAGAAAATAAATGAATACAAAATAATGACACCAAAAATGATACGATAATAGTGATACAAAAATACAACAAACGCACAATACATGCAGAACGTGCCTAAAATAGAATAAATAGAAGTACAGAAATAGTAAATAACACCAATAAAATAAAATAAACAGCAAACAGCGTACATAGAAAAACAAACAAACAAACATACACTAAAATACATAAACAAATAGAGAATGATAAAAACAACAACAACAACAACAACACATAACATACATACGTGACATAACATAAAACAGAAGAATAAAAGAATAAATAGACAAGAAACACAGGAACTGAGACATCCACTTAATGAAATGCATGTAAAAGACGAAGTGAGAGAAAAAAAAAAACTGAAATAAGAGAAATAAAAACGATATGACAAATGTTAAACTATGATAATTTGTTAATATAAAGTTTTCAATACTGTGACAAGATTTTAATTAAGTAACAATGACAGAGAGAGAGAGAGAGAGAGAGAGAGAGAGAGAGAGAGAGAGAGAGAGAGAGAGAGAGAGAGAGAGAGAGAGAGAGAGAGAGAGAGAGAGAACCATAACCTTTTATCTAAACACCAAGAATTTAGTATCGATGAAACCTTCTTTCATTTTCTAATTTCCTCACTTTCCTCTCTTCCTCCTTTCCTTCTTTCTCTCTTCCTCTCTTCCTATATATTTTCTTTTTGCCAATATAAACGTGTTCTTATTTTCATTCCTTCCCTGCTTTCACCTCTTTCCATTTTTTTACTCTTTCCTCCTCCTCCTCCTCTTCCTCCTCCTCCCCCTCCTCCTCCTTTATCTTCCTCTATTTCTTCTTCCTACATCATAATTTCTCCCTTTAAATATCGTAACCAGTTCTTGTCTTTCTCTGCAGATATATACTTTTTTTTTCTTCTCTCTCCTCCTTCTTCTCTTCTTCGTCGTCTTCTTCTTCTTCTTCTTCTTCTTCTTCTTCTTCTTCTCTCTCCTCCCTTCCATTTTCCGTAGTTTCATCTTATCAGGAATTTCACACGCAGATAATTATTTATTGAGACATATATAATCTTTTTCCCTCTCACGCCAGCTTTTCTCTCTCTCTCTCTCTCTCTCTCTCTCTCTCTCTCTCTCTCTCTCTCTCTCTCTCTTGAATTTGTGAGGTTATGGAAGGTACTACTACTACTACTGCTACTACTACTACTACTACTACTACTACTACTACTACTACCATAATAATAATAATAATAATAATAATAGTGATAATAATAATAATAATAATGATAATAATTTTCACGCACCAACAAACGCGGAATCGAAAAACACAGAATAAATAAGAAAATAAACACAAACACTCGAAAAATTAAATAAACAGCAAAACAGACAGACAGACAGACAGACAGAAGAAAAACACCCACTCCCCAATCAGAGAGAGAGAGAGAGAGAGAGAGAGAGAGAGAGAGAGAGAGAGAGAGAGAGAGAGAGAGAGAGAGAGAGAGAGAGAACACCCCCAAAAAGACGAAAAATATATAAAACTCATCTCAAACATTCCTTTTTCTTGTCTTTTCTTTCTTTCTCTTATGCAACCGAAGCTGGCCTGACTTCTAATGACACCTGGAGGAAGAGGAGGAGGAAGAGGAGGAGGAGGAGGAGGAGGAAGAGGAAGGCACTAAATATAATAATAAGAACAGTGTGTGAAATTTTCTGTAGAGAGGAGAAAGAGGAGAAGAAGGAGGAAGAGGAGGAAGAGAAGGACGAGGAGGAAGAGAAAAAAAGAAGAGTGAAAAAAATACCAGTTATTATTATTAGTAGTAGTAGTAGTAATAGTAGTAGTAGTAGTAGTAGTAGTAGTAGTAGTAGTAGTAGTAGCAGTAGTAGTAGTATCAGTAGTCGTAGTGGTCGTATTAAAAAAAATACGAAAAGTTAATAAACATCAGGTTCTCATTTCCTCTGTTACCACCACCACCACCACCACCACCACTACCCCCCTGGACCCCCTCACCCCCTAAGCCACTATGCACTGGGCTGTTAATTAAGACTTATATGACATACAATTTGAATAGTAGAATAACAGTGTGTGTGTGTGTGTGTGTGTGTGTGTGTGTGTGTGTGTGTGTGTGTGTGTGTGTGTGTGTGTGTGTAGTGGAGAGGAAAAACAAGGAAGAGTAAGATGATGAAAGGAGAGGAGAGAAGAGATGAAGGAGAAAAGAAATGTTGTTTATATATAGAATGATGGAGATAAAGAGAGGGAAGAGGGGAAGAGAGATGATAGTGGATAAATAAAGAGTAAATGGAGGAAGAGAGACGGTAAAGATAAGGAAGTGGAAGAAAAGAAGAGGGAAGAGGGAGAGGAAAGGATAGGAACCGTAAGTGATATAATGAAGAAAGAAAGAGAATGAAAAGAAAAAAAAAACTAGGAATAGACTGAAGAGAAAAAAAGAAGAGAGGAATAAAAAATGGAAAAGAGAAAAGGAAGGAAAAGGAAAGAAATTTGAAATGTAAAGAATAACGGAGAGAAAAATATGAGAGAGAGAGAGAGAGAGAGAGAGAGAGAGAGAGAGAGAGAGAGAGAGAGAGAGAGAGAGAGAGAGAGAGAGAGAGCAGGTGTATTCCGAGATAAGGTTTCTTCTCCCATCCTCTCCCCCCACTCAATTCTCTTCCTCCTCCTCCTCCTCCTCCTCCTCCTCCTCCTCCTCCTCCTCCTCCTTTCCCTCCCTCTCCCAACCTTCTCCCACACCCCCCTCTCCCTCCCACACACTTGCCAAGGCTAGTATTCCGTAAGATAAGATTTTTAAGCTAACATTAACTGAAAAGAAAAAAAGAAAAAAAAAAGAAAATTTACTTGTTTCACTATAGATTATTTATTTATTTTTTTTAAATTCTTGTTGAAAACGTGTCAGTGGTGATAGATGGTAATTACAGCACAGCATTTCAACGTCTTTCTGCAAGGTCAGTAACGCACGCACACGCACACACACACACACACACACACACACACACACACACACACACACACACACACACGTAAGCACAAGTAATAGAAGGGTTTAAAAGATTGACTTTCTCTCTCTCTCTCTCTCTCTCTCTCTCTCTCTCTCTCTCTCTCTCTCTCTCTCTCTCTCTCTCTCTGTATGTATGTACAGCCACTTACGCTGATGTGTGCGTGTGTTCGTGTGTGTTCCGCCCATGTTTCCCGGCTCCTCCTCCTCCTCCTCCTCCTCCTCCTCCTCCTCCTCCTCCTCCTCCTCCTCTTCCTCCTCTTCGTTCTTGCTCTTATCCATGTTTTCCTTTTTTTGCTTCCGTTTTGCATTTCACGTCTTACAGTCTCTCTCTCTCTCTCTCTCTCTCTCTCTCTCTCTCTCTCTCTCTCTCTCTCTCTCTCTCTCTCTCTCTGAACAAAAACAGCAACTACTTCTACTACTACTACTACTACTACCACTACTACTACTACTACTACTACTGCTATTACTACTATTATAACACCACCACCACCACCACCACCACCAGTACAACTACAACTACCATTACAACACCCACCCACTCACCTACCCACCTTCCCCCACCCACCTCCCCTTCCTCCCCCTCCCCCACCCACGCACTTTACCTATGAAAGTTTGAGTGATGTGATCCTGACAATTTAATCTTACCTTCCTTCTCTCCTCAGTCAAAGAGCAAAAGAGAGAGAGAGAGGGAGAGAGAGGGAGAGGGAGAGAGAGGGAGAGGGAGAGGGTAGGTTAACTCACTCACTCTTCCCTCACGTGTGTTTTTAATTTCCTCTCCTCGGCGTCCACGTGCGAGGGAGAGAAGAGAGAGTGAGAGGGAGGGAGAGAGGGAGAGGGGAGGAAGGGCGTGGGTGAAGGTTGATGGGCTGAAAGGAGTGAAGGAGAGAGAGAGAGAGAGAGAGAGAGAGAGAGAGAGAGAGAGAGAGAGAGAGAGAGAGAGAGAGAGAGAGAGAGAGAGAGAGAGAGAGAGAGAGATGATGGGGGGAGAGGCGGAGAAAGAGAAGGTAGCAATAGCGAAAAAAGGAGGCGAGGACGAAGAGGAGGAGGAGGAGGAGGAGGAGGAGGAGGAGGTGGAGGAGGAGGAGGCACAAAAAGAAAATAAAGGGCAAGACAGGAAGTGGTCAGAAAGGGGGAGAGAGAGAGAGAGAGAGAGAGAGAGAGAGAGAGAGAGAGAGAGAGAGAGAGAGAGAGAGAGAGTGAAAAAAACAATAAAACACCCAAGCCTTTTTTTAAACGTGACCTAATCCCTCTCCCTCTCTCTTCCTCCCCCTCTCTCTCTCTCTCTCTCTCTCTCTCTCTCTCTCTCTCCTTCCACTTCCTCGTGACATGACCCTCACCCCGGCAGGTCAGGGGGGTCATTGGGGAGGGGGAGGGGGAGGTCAGCTGCAGCCCTTCACCTTGTGCCCATCTGTCTTACGAGTCACAGTCAAACCTTTTATGGTATTTTTTTCTCCTTTTTCTTCGCGTTCTTTCTTCTCTTCTTCTTCCTCCTCTTCATTCTCATTCTCTTCCTCCTATTTTTTCTCTTCCTCCTCCTCTTCCTCCGTTTCTCTATTTTCTTTTCTTTCTAGCGTTCTTTCTCCTCCTCCTTTTATTCTTTCTCTTCTCCTTTTTCTTCTTCTTCTTCTTCTTCTTCTTCTTCTTCTTCTTCTTCTTCTTCTTCTTCTATCTCTTTAAAGTTGTTTTTTTCCTAGTGTTCTTCCTCCTCCTCCTCCTCTTCCTCTTCTTTATCTTCCTCTAAATATTTCTTCACTTTCTCCTTCTCCAAATATTTCTTCACTTCCTCCTCCTTCTCCTCTTCTTTCTACAACCATTTTTTTCTCTTTCTCCCTCTCCTCCTCTTCCTCTTCCAGCTATTTCTTCTTTTTCTCCTCCCCCTTCTCCTTCTCGAGCTATTTTTTCTCTTCCTCCTTCTCTAACTATTTCTCCTCTTCCTCCTTCTCTCCCTTTCCCTCTCCTTTTCTTCCTTCTCCTCCTTCTCTCCCATCTCTTTTGTTTTTCGGAGTCAGACTCATTCCTCTCCTCTCTCTTCTTTCTTCCTACCCTTTTTCCTTCTTTTCTTTCCTTCCTTTGTCCTTCCTGTCTTCATTTCCTCTGTTTTCTCCTCGTTTTCTTTATTCACTATTTTTATTTTTTCCTCTTGTTTATTTTCCTTCATCTCATTTTTTTTTTCGTCCATAAAATTTAACCAAGAACTATTTCGGTGTCTCTCTCTCTCTCTCTCTCTCTCTCTCTCTCTCTCTCTCTCTCTCTCTCTCTCTCTCTCTCTCTCTCTCTCTCTCTCTCTCTCTCCAGGGTATTGTAATATTTTCGTCAATGTTTTTCTTTTAATTTTGTTTCTTATTTTTTTTTCCTTCAATGTTTCCTGACAATAATTTATTTCTTCCTCTCCTTTATTGTGGAGAGAAATATTTCCTCCATGAGAGAGAGAGAGAGAGAGAGAGAGAGAGAGAGAGAGAGAGAGAGAGAGAGAGAGAGAGAGAGAGAGAGAGAGAGAGAGAGAGAGTGGAGGAGGAAAAATTAGAGTTTGTTACGACCACAGAACCTCATACTGCCCTATCTTCCTCCTCCTCCTCCTCCTCCTCCTCCTCCTCCAGTTTCTCCAGTCTATACTCTTTCTCCTCCTTTTCCTCTCTCTTCTCCTCCTCCTCCTTATACCCACTTTACTCGTACCCTGCTCCACTTTTCCTCCTCCTTCTCCTTCTCCTTCTCCTCCTCCCTCTCTTCTTATTCTCCTTCTCGTTCTCTTTCTAAATTTCCAAACTTCCTACAGCTTTTATCCTCTCTCTCTCTCTCTCTCCCTCTCTCTCTCCTCCACGCAATACAATTAGGGAAACTCCGGCGCCCTGATGGTATCTTGGCCCCCCACCAGCGCTGTCCACCGCCTTAGCATAATCGACACTAAATCGCCATCAACAAACAAGACGACGCTCCGGTGAACTCTTGCTGAATCATTAACCAGCACAGATGAACCAAAGGTGGAGCACAGGTGGAGCACAGGTGGAGCACAGGTGGAGCACAGGTGGAGCACGGGTGGAGCACAGGTGGAGGGCAAATGCTTCTACAGGTAGCTAATTGTGGGTTTACAGTTGGTTACAGGTGGTTACAGGTGGAGTTTTTATATAGAAGTGGTTGAGTTAAGTGTTTTTACAGGTGGAGTTACAGGTGGTTCATTGTGGCTGTGTGTGGAGTTGCAGGTGTGTGGTTACAGGTGAAGTTACAGGTGTTATAGGTGGAGTTACAGGTGATTGTGGATATAGCTAAGTTAGGTTACAGTAAATGTGTTTAGGTTAGGTTAGGTTAGGTTAGGTGAGGTTAGGTTAGGTTAGGTGAGGTTAGATTGGGTCAGGTTAAGTTAGGTTAGGTTATGTTAGGTTAGGTTAGGTTAAGTTAGGTTAGGTTAGGTTAGGTTAGGTTAGATTGGGTCAGATTAAGTTAGGTTAGGATACGTTAAGTCAGATTAAGTTAGATTAGGTTACGTTAAGTCAGGTTAGCTTAAGTTAGAATAGTAAAATTAGATGAAATTGTAGTGTACAGTTAGATTAGGATAAGTTAGGTTAGGTTAGGTTGGCTTAGGTTAGTTAAATTAGGTGAAATTACAGGATTAGAATTAGATAACATTAGAATTAGGACAGAGTTAGGATGCGTTAGATTAGATTAGATAGTTGTTAATGGAGGTACAGATGGCGTAAATACGAGTGGTGAATGCTTTGTCTCTCTCTCTC
>NC_087193.1:3964683-3969683 GCF_035594125.1 Scylla paramamosain | reverse complement strand
CACCGCTGACCAGAGAGAGAGAGAGAGAGAGAGAGAGAGAGAGAGAGAGAACTATAACTTAACATCGTGGGAGGGAAAGAGGGAGAGAGAAAAATTTTACAAAAGTCAAAAGTTAAAATCCTTGCCACTCTGAATAGAAATTACACAATGGTCAGTCTTTCCCTCCCCCTTCTCTCCCCTTTCCCTCCCCTTTCCTCCCCCTTCCCTCCCCTCCACCACCCTTGCCGGACAGTGAAAATGGCCGCCCGATCATTTAACTTGAAAGCATTAATACCGCACGTTGAGGTCGGCGGGTGAAGCGGTTTCTCTCTCTTTCTCTCTCTTTCTCTCTCTTTCTCTCGCTCTAAAACAGCTGTCGGGATCGCGGGGTGAGGGAGAAGGGGAAGGGGTGAGGGAGCTGGGGGTGCTGGGGGGTTGGGGGTGACCACTGGACATCTGCGGGTATGAGATGACCACTCCTGTCCTCCCACGCTCCTCCTCCTCCTCCTCCTCCTCCTCCTCCTCCTCTTCCTCCTCCTCCTCCTCCTCCTCCTCGTCTTCTGCTTCCCCTCCAGTGTCTATTCAAATGTTTGCGTGGGATTAGATTTATGTGAGAGCTATATGCGGGTGTTATTATTGTTATTATTATTGTTATTATTATCATTATTATTATTGTTGTTATCATTATTATCGTTATTATTATTATCGTTATTATTATTATTATTATTATTACTATTATGTTGGTGGTGATAATACATTTTTCTCGTCCAGGTTAAAATTACTGGATTGGAAGATAGAGATACAGAGAGATAGATAGATAGAAAGATAGATAGATAATTAGATAAATACACAGATCGACTGATGAACAGGCGCAGGAAAAGGTAAATAAACACATCCACAAAACATGGCAAGATTGATAGATAGATAAAACAGATAGACAGACAAAAACAGATACACTATCAACTCACGATAAAAAAGAAGAAAAAAATAAATAAAAAAAGTTAATAAATATATACATAAAATCTACAACCAGGTAATAAATTTTCAGTAACACTACAATTTTTCAATAAACAAAATCCGCGAGCAATAAAATTTCCCTGAATGTAACAATTGTTCTTGCTCTTATCACACATAGATCTCTCTCTCTCTCTCTCTCTCTCTCTCTCTCTCTCTCTCTCTCTCTCTCTCTCTCTCTCTCTCTCTCTCTCGAGGTGTGACCAAAACTTTTAACTGTTGCTCGTTATGTGAATAAAAGAACGGGAAACAAAATGAGAGAGAGAGAGAGAGAGAGAGAGAGAGAGAGAGAGAGAGAGAGAGAGAGAGAGAGAGAGAGAGAGAGAGAGAGAGAGAGAGAATCATATATATCCTGTAGTTTTTGCATTCTCATAATTTGAAGAGGAACCATGACCCAGAGAAAGAGAGAGAGAGAGAGAGAGAGAGAGAGAGAGAGAGAGAGAGAGAGAGAGAGAGAGAGAGAGAGAGAGAGAGAGAGAAAGGGAACGGTGGCGGGTTCTCACATAAACTGACCCTCACTATTATGACCAGCGACCGCATTTCAAGTCTTTTTGGTTACGCTGCGGCCGTTGTCCACTCTCCCTCCCGCTCTCCCTCTCCCTCTCTCTCTCCCCTACACCCCACCCACGCATATGGTATAGTTTCCACGGACACTCAAATTTTCTCCCCAGTACTCGCATGCCGAAAATTTTTCTCAACTCTTTCCCTGCGACAATTCAAGGCACTAAAATGAACCGATTCTTTATAAGCATTGATAGGAAAAATTAAGAAAATACAGCGGGTAAATAAAAAGATCGTGCAGTTTTTGTCTTTTTTTTTCGATAAATTTAGCAGTTTCTGTATTTTTTCCAATAGATTTAGCGGTTCCTATATTTTTTTCGATAGATATAGCAGTTTCTACATGTTTTATCGATAAATTTAGAGAGAGAGAGAGAGAGAGAGAGAGAGAGAGAGAGGAAACAAAGAATTCTAGTTAGTTTGTATTACAGGGTACGTTTTTTTGTTCTCTCTCTCTCTCTCTCTCTCTCTCTCTCTCTCTCTCTCTCTCTCTCTCTCTCTCTCTCTCTCTCTCCATTAATTTCCCACACACTTGTACTCATGGGGCAGGTGTACTAAATTACACACACACACACACACACACACACACACACACACACACACACACACACACACACACACACACACACACACTAACTAGCTAACTACTTTTCTGATTAACTAACTGCCACACTAATTTTAATATACGAGAATTTTGAAACATGAAAGAAAATTTACGAGAAGTAGTAGTAGTAGTAGTAGTAGTAGTAGCAGTAGTAGTAGTAGTAGTAGTAGCAGTAGTAGTAGTAGTAGTAGTAGTAGTAGTAGTAGCAATAGTAGTAGTAGTGGTTCATGAGCTGCGGTTCGAGACAGGTATCAGCGAACCTCCTGTTGTTTGTCGACTCTGTAAGGGGCTTTTGTCCACCTCTCACCACCACCACCACCACCGCCAAGACCCCTCTCTCCCTCTCTCTTTCCCCCCTCTCCCTCTCTCTCTCTTTCCTATCTCTCTTTCTTCCATCCAAGTAAAATTCTTCCCTTTTCCTTTCCATTCTTCTTCCTCTCTTCTGTATTTTTCTTCGTTTTCCTTCTTTCTCTTCCTATTCCCTCTTATCCTTATCCTCCTTCTCCTGCTCGTTCTTCTTCTTCCTCCTGCTCCTCCTCTTTTCAGAAAATCTTGACGTACCTAAGATCTCACTCTCTCTCTCTCTCTCTCTCTCTCTCTCTCTCTCTCTCTCTCTCTCTCTCTCTCTCTCTCACACACACACACCAGAAAACACGTTAATAATTAAAAAAAAACACGTAAAAATTGACTGAACAATAATAACAAGATTCCAGAGCGAACACACACACACACACACACACACACACACACCACAAATATTGCAAGTCACACCAATTATCTGTTACCTGTCCTTACCTGCCTGCTTTATCATCTGTTTACCTGAGTGTGCGATGTACGTGTATACCTGTCGGGATGAACAAATACAGGTAATCATAATAGAAAAGCCTTAAAAAGAGACACACACACACACACACACACACACACACACACACACACACACACACACAGGTATTCATTTTCTTTTGTTATTTATATTACTCTACTTCTTTTTCTTACGCAGCAACAAGAATGAGAGAAAAAAAATTAAAGTGGAAAAAAGTAAGAAAAAAATAATTGAGGTAGGTGAGAATTATACTATAGTGTGTTTTCGAGGAAATGAAGAGAAAATGTTCGTAATACTGCGAGGAGAAGGAGGAAGGAGGAGGAGGAGGAGGAGGAGGAGGAGGAGGAGGAGGAGGAGGAGGAGGAGGAGGAGGAGAAAACAAAAGAGAAAGAGAATAAGAGGAGGACGAGAAAAACAACGATATTGACGAGGACAAGAAATAGGACGACGACAACAAGAACAAGGAAAACAAGAACAAAAACAAGAAAAAAAAAAGACGGAACCACGAGGACGAGAGCGAGGATAAGGCGGACACAAAGGATAAGACGCGGACGAGACGAGGGCAAAACGAGACAGCCGTTGTAAGCCACCACTGACACCCACGCCACGAGGTCACCCATAATTCACTCTTTAGGCCGCATCCACTCTTTTATATAACCCCTGGAGCTGCCTGTGTGACCTACCCCTTACCCCTTACCCCCTTACCCCCTTACCCCTCCCCTTAACCCCTGGGACACGAGGGCGGAAGGGTCAGGAGGAAGGAGGAGGAGAGGGAGTAGCGAACGGAAGCCCCGGTCAGCTGGCGTCCCTCAGGTCAAGTAGTGGCGCCCGCCCTCCTTTTCACCTCACCTATAATTAACCTGTATCTTAAATTTGCTCACCTGTTTGAGTCTATTGAGCGCGTCTATCAGGTAAATCGTGCCTTTCCCCTCGGCCGCTTAATCCTCAGTCGCGTGATCGTATCTTCGCTTCTTGCCTCACCAGATAGCAGTCCGAAGGGTGACATGTGGGAGGAGCCGCTGCTTACCCTCCGGGAAGCAGCGGTCAGCGGGGGCGGGTTGACCACTTGACGGGTGATCTTAGTGACCGATAACCCTCCTCTCCCTCCTCCTCCTCTTCCTCCTCTTCCTCCTCCTCGTGCAATATGCAATGGTTAAGTGTCATTAGAAATAAACGCATACTCACACACACACGCACACACACACACACACCTGAGTATACATTCAATTACGCCCAGGTGAGAGAGGAGGAGTAAGAGGAGGAGAAGGAAGAGGAGGAGGAGGAGGAGGAAGAGGAGGAGGAAGGGGGCAATACATCTCCCCAACACAGATTTTTGTCGGTTTGATTTTGCGGTCAAGAGGCTGTGAGGAGGACAGAGGGAGAGGCAGGGAGAGGAAGGGAGGTGGAGGGAGAGAGGAGGATACGAGAGGGTCTACAGAGGGGAAGGAAGAAGGGAAGGGTATGGGGAGGAACGGAGGGAAGGGTATGGGGAGGAACGGAGAGAGGGAAAGAACGGAGTAAAAGAGGAAAGAAAAGGAAGGAAACAGAGGAACAGAGAAAGAGAGAGGGAGGGAAGGAGGGAGGAGAGACAAGGAGGAAAGGAGGGAAGAAGAAAAGGAAGTGAGGCGAATGTGATTACTCGTGTACAGTGTCACCGCCTCCCACTTCCTCTACACACACACACACACACACACACACACACACACACACACACACACACACACACACACACACACACACACACACACACACACATCACCGTTTTTCCGTGTATGAGTATAGTACAGTACATACATACATACATACATACATACATACACAGATAACAAATAGGTGCTGTTATCTCTTATTCACCTGCCAATTACCTGTATACTTGTATTAATCTATCTGTTAATTTGTATCTTATGTACTGATGTATTTATCTGAGCGCGTAGGTACCGTATGTGTGCATCTGTATCAGGAGAGGAGAGGAGAGGTTAGGTTAGGTTAGGTTAGGTTACGTTAGGTTAGGTTTGGTTAGGT
>NC_087193.1:3944683-3954683 GCF_035594125.1 Scylla paramamosain | reverse complement strand
GGAGCAGTGTGGGAATAGTGCGTTCAGTCCCGGCGATCCTTGTGATGTTACAGAATTAGTGTGTTCGAGTGGCCATGTTTGCTGTAACGATTCTTCACATCACGCTCGAATTTAAGAGTTTATCTAATGGGTAATGTATTGAAATAGTGAACTTCCTTATCTCGTGGGTAGTTTAGTAGTTGTTTAAGTTTGTCATTCTGAAAACTACAGCTTCATGTAACCTATCCTAACTTTAACTTAAAAAAAATATATCAAAATACAAAAAAAAAAAAAAAAAACGATCATGCAAATATTTTATGTATTTCCTATCATATAAATTATCGACATTATGTAGCTTCTTCAATAATAATAATAATGATAACAATAATAATAGGGCAGACAACTTAAGCTAAATAAATTGGCCATGAAAAAAAAAAGCTAGTGTGCGGAATATTAATAATAGATCGCATTGTTTTTTCGTGTATATTAACTTCAGAACCTATTAATACCGGACTCCTTATGCCGCAAATTCTTCCTCGTCCTCCTCCTCTTTCTCCTCCTCCTTCTTATAAATAATGTTACAGTAGAAAGGAGCATAATTATCATTATTATTATTATTTTTATTACTACTATTACTACTACTACTACTACTTCTACTACTACTACTTATCAGTATTATTATTATTATTTTTATTATCATTACTACTACTATTACTACATTACTACTACTGCTACTTTGCGGCGTTAATTAAGAAACACCTCTAATTGCTTCAGTTGTTTAGGTTTGGTTAGGAACATGTACGCGGGGGTCTGTCTGGGTTCACTGAAAGACGCCTGTAGGTAGCTGGTCAGTGAAGGTAAATTGTAATTGGCAGAGGTAGAGGAGCGTACAGTGGCAGGAAGGTAGCTGTATGTAATGAAGAGCCTGTATGTTTGTGGTAATTAGTGTGACAGGAGGATAACTGTATGTAGTGTAGAGACTGTGTGCAGGTACTAGTTAGGAAGGAAACTGTGTATGAGAGACTAAGGAAAGAAAAGGATGAGTAAAGATGAAGAGGGAAAAGGGATTAAAAGTAAGAAGGAAAGGAGAAATATGCTCTTTTTATTTGCCTCGGCCAGTGACCCTCTTACATTAAAAAAAGAGAAGCCAGGAGGGGTACAAGAATTAGACAAAATTTAATCATCGCAAGCTAAGAGGAGGGTATAAAAAAATAGGACAATTCATCGGAAACTACAAGAAGAATTAGAGAGGTCAGTCACCACAACGCAATGTACTGACCAAACAATCGCCAGTCGATCTTACCGCACGCTCCTTTATCCCACACCAAGACTCAATACCCAACACGGCGCCTCCTCTTCACTGGTAGGCGTAAGACACACCTGCCACACACACACATACACACACACACACGTCTGCCCTTTAAACACACCTCAACAATAACACCCAGATACGGTTAGTCCCTAGTCACCTGTTCATTTACCTGTATTTTTACCTGCTTGCTCGTATCCGCCTTGCGACATTACCTGTGAGCCGACCGCCAGGTGAGAGATAATAATGTACCTGTATTTTATTTAGTCCCCGTGTTACCTGTGTTATTCGTGTACGTTAAACCGGTAACAGTTTTATTTTTATTTTTTTTTTCTTCTTTTTTTCCAGGTATGTGAGGAAACTTAACGTCGATCAGTAGCTAAAAATTTATAGCCACGTTCCCAAGTTTGAGGTGAAAAGTCGGTAAAATTGACGCTAATTTGAACGCAGTCTGACGTCGCCACGGTTCGCCATTCGCTGTTAAGTTTTGTTTGAGAATTAAGAAAGATACAAAAAAAATGTTCCTGGTATTTGTGAGGTAAGCAAGAAGCGCTGGAGAAGAGAGGAAATTGGAATAATGCAACAGTAAGACGGAAACGATGAGTAAAGAACCCGGGTTGAAAGAGAAAGAAGAAGTGGTGATGAAAGAATGAGAAATAGAGAGAGAGCGGGATAGAGAGAGTAGAAGAATGAGTAACGATGGTGGAATGAGGCAGGAAACACGAATGAAAGAAGAAAGACGGAAAGAATTACAACGTGCAATACTTAAACCTCTCGCTACCCTCACACGCACACACACACACACGCACACACACAGGTACGTAATTTTATCGTTTTTTTTACTTTCGTCCCGCCTCCTCTAAATTACTCAAGCTGTGAAGGCCATTTTCTTCCCCGAGCGGGTGTTCTGTAACCTTATCATCAAGGGCGTTTTGCTCCTGCCGGGACTTGCTTGCCGGCCGGGGAAAAAAAAAAACCTACACCCCACAAAATACGCGGAGACGGCGGCGGTGGTGGTGGTGGTGGTGGTGGTGGTGGTGGGAGGGGGAGGTGTGGTTTGATTCGGTTGTAAGATGATTTATTACTCATGCCCCTCCTTCTCCTCCTCTTTGTACTCGTCCTCCTCTTCCTCCTCCTCTTTTCCTCTTTTTCTTCTAGTTTAAGTCCCGGTAATGTTTAAGTAACGGCGTTTGGCTTCAGGATGATTCATTACTCCTCCTCCTCCTCCTCCTCCTCCTCCTGATCTTGTCCGCCCTGTATCCATCGGCGTGGGAGCGGCATCAATCTCCCAAGGCTTCCTGACGGCGCGGAGGATCACTTGGCGGTCACTTCACCTGACCTGGCCACCGCTGAGTCCCCCACACGCGCCTCCCGGTTGGAATTTTAACACCTTAACCGTCCGACCTTCCCTGTAGCATCTTTCTCGATTTTCCGACCTTCAGAGTCTCGCCCGGTTCGATTTTTAACTTCTTTTCTACCTCTGCGACTTTTTTACCTCTGCGATCTTCCTTGTGTCTCGTGTTTCGTCTGTTTCCGATCAGTTAGTCAATAAGTTACTCTTGTCTGATTCTTAATACCTTTCTCAACTCTCCGTCTTGTCTTGGTTTGATTAGTCAGTCAGTCAGTCAGTTGCGTCAGTGATGTTTAGAGCGTAATAAAGAAATATAAATGTTTTCCTGGTATGAGCAAGACCAACAGCGCTTTTGAATTGAACTCTATAAAAAAAGGAAACAAAGAGAGGGAGAATCTATTAGACGAAATAACGAAAGGAAGAAATTAATACACGAAAGAACGAGATTAGAAAAAATATTTCCTTTGTATAAGTAAACATCTATGAATTTCGAATAAATATTAATCAAAACTCAAAGAAAGCAAGAGAGAAATTAATAGACTTTAAGAAAACGGAGACAAACAAAAAAAAAAAATAATAATAAATAATAAAAAAAAAGAACAGGAAAGAAAATGAACGCTAAAAATGAGAACAGTGGAAGGGAAAAACTATGTAACAATGCACTAAATGAACGACAAAAAAGTAATAACACACTAAAGAAAAAAAAACGAAGCGAAGGCGGGCAAAAAAAAATACCGACACGTTTTCCCTAGTTGGGCGATGCGAAAAAAAATCTTACGACAGACAAATTAAAAGAAACGAAAGAAAGAAGAATTAACAAAAAAGCGAAGAACGAGAAAATAACTAGTTGCAACAAAGGAAGAAAAAATATGTAACGATAAAAATGAACAAACAGACAGACGATAAAAAAAAAAGAGAGGGAAGGGAGTGTAGACGAAGATAAACAATAAAAAGAAAAAAAATAAGGAACTGGGAAAGAGCATAATGGGAAGGACGGGAAAGGGGAATGGGGTGTAACAGGCGACACGTCGATACATCTTCACTTGAGTTAAAAAGACCAAGAGTAAAGAGGAGAAGAAAAGAACAAATATTAGAGGTGTTTTGTGGGTGCAGTGGAGCGTATGATTGTCTCTACTCGCGGTAACGAAACTGAGACCGGGGAAAAAAAAAAAGAGAATACTTAAAAAAAAATAAAAGTCTTCTGGATTAGGTGAAAATAAAAAAAAAAGAATTTATATTTGCGATAAGATAGAACAGCAAGGAAATGTATGAAAAATAACCAAGAAAAGCGCACACAGTTCATTAAAAAGTCTCTTACGTGTTAGGTGAAACAAAAAAATAAACATCAAATTTGCGATAAGACAGAACGAAGAGTAGAATTAAAAAATAATCGACGAAAGCAGTCTGGTTATAGAGAAATGTCAGATTGTCACCCTTTGCGATAAAAATAAATAAATAAATAAACGGGCGAGAGATGAAGAATAACAATATCGCTGAAGGATGAAAATAATAAGCAAGAGAAGCAGCTTGATTTTTTAGCGAGACGAAAAATTGTTAGTATTTGCGATAGGAATAAAGAGGCAAGTGATGTCTTTTTTTTTTTGCTAACTAGAACACTGGTAACAAAATGAGCGAGATAGCGGGGAAGTGAGGAGTTTTTTGCTAACATATCTAATTTTCTATCTAATTATGACATTACGTTTAAGAGAGACGAGTATTAGTATTGTGACGCTGTTATACCTTGTTGAACACAAGGTATAACAGCGTCACAGTAAAACACAGTGGCAGTGACGGAGTTGAAAGGCCGCCACTCCCGTCACAGCAACTGCAGGATCCAACACGTTACCCGACACTTGAGGGAGAGTGAGAGGGCGTGTGGTGGCAGTGGTGGTGGTGGTGCAGGGCATGGGGAAGGAGAGAAGGGGAGGGAGAGGGTGTGTAGTGGTGGCGGTGTAGGGCGCGGGGTCAGCCTGGGGCGGTAATCGTGATCTACAGCCGCGGCCCGTGCCTCCATCACCCTCCACGCCCTTTGTTGATTCGCACGCTCCCTCTACGCTCCCTCTACTCTCCCATTCACTCAAAAAAAGCAAAAAAATTAACACGCTCTGACCTTAAACTTGCTAAATGACAAACCGCGGCCCCTTCCTCCTCTCCTCTTCTTCCTCCGCCTCTTGTGCTCGCGGCTCCGGCTCTCATGCAAGGGTGCGCCGCCCCCTCCCACGCCCCGCCCCGCCCCGCCACTCAGCAGCCTCAACAGAATGGCGCGGGCAACTCGCTCACAGCCGGGGAATCTTGTGTCCCGCTGTGTTAAGGCTTCAATTTGCCCGCTACGTTTTTTGTTACTTTTTTTTTTATCTTTTACCTTTTCGATTTTTTGTTTTCCTTTTTTTCGTTTCTTTTCATTAATGACTTCACTACACTTTTTCTCCTTTTCTTTCTTTTTCTTATTTCTTTTTTTTATTCAGCTCGATGTGTTACAGTTCGAATTTGCTTGCTACACTTTTTTTTCTTATTTTCTTGCTGCCTTTTTTTTTCCATTCGTTTCCTTTCACAATTACTTCACTGCACCTCTTTTATTTTTCCATTTCGAATTGTTACTACACTTTTTTTTTGCTTTACTTTTTTTTTCGTGTATACGAATTGTCTGTCTCCCCCTCGTTTCTTTTCATTATTAACTTCCTTTTTTAAATTATTTTTCTACTTGAATTACCAATCTACACTTTTCACTACATTTCCTCTGGCTAATATTAGATTTTCTTGCTACACTTTTCTTTTTTGTATTTTTCTCCCTTACCTAAATTTTCTAACCCTGTTTTTTCTCTAAATCATCTTCTTTATGCAAATTTTCATCCTACACTGCATTATTACATTAATTCCAGTCTTTAGATTTTCTTGCTTATGCTTTTTTTTCTTTTTTCGTTTTCTCCCCTTTCCAAAATATCTTGTTGCGGTCTTTTCTTTTCATTTTCTCCCTTATAAGGCTATTTTTACGACGCTTTTTTACTTATCTATCGTAATTACTCCATCTACCTTCGCCTCTCAATCACAATTTAGGATAGTGATGTTGCGGGCTCTGTCACGCCCGCTCCCTCTCAAGAAGACTTTTCAAAGGCCTAATGGAAGAATTACTGGGTGTTCCTTCCTACAGTGCTACCTAGTTAACCTTTTCACTGTTAGATTGCGTTTAGGTTAAGTTGAAATGAAGTCAAGTTAGGTTTCAGCATTGTAGGTTATGGTAAGGTTAGGTTTGAGATTAGGTCAAGTTACGCTTAGTTTAGTTACTGTAGGTTATAGTAAGGTTAGGTTAAGGTAAGATTAGGTCAAGTTACGTTAAGTTTAGGTCAAGTTACAGTAAGATTAGGTGAAGTTACATTAGATTTACTCAGCAGATTAACTTAAATGATTTTCAATTCCTCTTTTGTTTTTTTCTGTACTTATTTCTCTCTACATCCCCACTGACAAGACCTCACCTGTGTACACGCGGCTCTTTGAGGGAACACACCGAAAATGTCCTATGTACTCTATAGTCAGCAGCTGCCTTACGTTACCCCCTCATGGGAAGACCCGGCGACATCCCTCCGTCCTTAACCCGTTCACCGATATAGCTGTCCCTTAACCCGCACTGTCTTGTGTGCTCGTGATGTATAACCGCTAACCACTTTACGATACCCTATCATCACGACGCATCGGAGGAACCAGCGACATCCCACCGTCAGTTCCTTTACCCGTTCACACCTACGTTCATCTTTTAACCCTTTATACTCCTAAAGAAAATTTTTCTTTAACCCTTTTACTCCTAGACAAATTTTTCTTTTAACACCTATAGCTTTTTAGACACTGTTTTATTGATTTACGTATTTATTTTTACGTTAGTTCTGTAGTGTAAAGACTATAATTAACCTTCTATTCTCTCTTGCTTCTCTACCGTCTCCCCATGCAGATAATTTCCACATCATCGTAGTAGTAACAGGATTAAAATACATTAGAAAAAAAGGAAAGCTGCAGGAAGCCGTCAGACCTACACGTGGCAGTCCCTCCATCATTATGAAGAAATTGTTCACAAGACAGAAATAACGAGACTAACTTAATCTTACATTTTCTAATCAACAAAACTAGAAAAAAAGAAAACAGGAAAAAGTGAATTACCATGTCTTCGTCACACTACAAAACTACCTGCGGGGCTGTAGTGCAAATAGAAGTGCTATAAAGTAGAGGAAATGGTTTAATATTGACAGCGTTAATGTTTCCTGCCCTATAACGACACGGAAACGCTGATGAACCCTCGCCACAGCTTGTACAAGGAGAAGCTGCTTTGATAACTTAGGAAGACGAACCTTTGTGATATACGGCAGACGAAGAGGAGCGCTTTACACTACACTGCTGGAAACGAAGAGGACCCATTGCACTGTCCTAAAGGTTTGGTGGTGGAAGGGAGTGACTGTGCGATAACTAAATAAAGAAGAGTTTAAACTATAATAAGAAGAAAAGCAAGATAAAAATGTAAAAGAGGAGGAGGAGGAGGAGGAAGAGAACAAGTAATAGTAGAAATAAACATTTGAAATAGAGGACAAGAAGAAGGGGGATTAATAAGAAAGAGAAAAAGAGGAAGAGAAGGAGGAGATAAAGCAAGGAAGAAAAGGAGCATTCGCAAGGAAAAAAAAAGCATTAAAAAAGGAGTGAGAAGAAGCAGAGAGATAGAAATAGAAGGAAGAAAACAGGAGGAAGAGAAGGAGGTAGATAAGGAAGGAGAGAAAGAGGAAATAAAGTAATAATAAGAAGAATCATTTGAACTGGAGGAGTGAGGAGCAGCGGGAAAGAGGAGGAAAAGAGGAGGAGGAGTAGGAGGAGGAAGAGGAGATGTCATGGCCTTCTGTTAAGCATTCGAGGAGGCGGAATCCATCAGTCAGCCAAGAAAAAAAAGAGGAGCGCGGAACAAATTGCTTCCTTTGCCTCCAGGTTGTGATTCCTTTAGGTGGATGTATTAATTGAGTATTCAAAGCCAACCCGTCATGATCGCTGCTTAATTATACGTGCGTGTGTGTGTGTGTGTGTGTGTGTGTGTGTGTGTGTGTGTGTGTGTGTGAATGATAATGAGTTGATAATAGTAATGAAATACGTATGTAACTCTACTTAATTCAACACTAACCTCGTGTAACAAATAATTAAGTGAGAATACAGCGACTAATGGGGGGAAAAAAAATAGGAAACTTAACTACCAGTGACCTATCCTAACCTAACTTAACCATTCCAGAACCTCGACTAACCAAATATAACCTAACTAGCTTAATAACACGTACCCTACCCAACCATAACCTAACCAACCTATTCTACCTTAACCTAACCTAACCCAACTAACGTATTCTACCTTAACCTAACCTAACCACATAATACTACCCTACCGGACCTACGCCACTAACTAACCTAACCTAACATAACCCCCCCCTACCTTACCATGCCCTATCCTGTCTTAACCTAACCTACCCTAACCAAAACTAACCTAACCACTCAGCGCCCCTAAAATGCCTCGAGGCGTGACGTCAATCGGTGTATCTATTTTCGCCTGATCTCTTTACCTCACACCTGTCTGGATTAAATTAATGCACAGGTGAGAGAGAGAGAGAGAGAGAGAGAGAGAGAGAGAGAGAGAGAGAGAGAGAGAGAGAGAGTAAACAAAGGAAACTAGAATACCTACAAACATAAAATACGAAATTAGTAAAAAAAAAAAATAATAATGAAAATCAAAAAAAGTTATCGACGAACGTAAAATCTAACATGACAAGATAAAAAAAAATGAAAATACGGAAAACAACGGATAAAAGTGAATATCCAACCACCTTACGTTTAATTAAGGAGACGTTAATGACCGAGGAGGCAAGAATAGAAATTAATAAAAGCAGAGAGAGAGAGAGAGAGAGAGAGAGAGAGAGAGAGAGAGAGAGAGAGAGAATATAAGGGTACAAATAAAATAATGATAATGGATAGGGCTGGCTGGCTGGCTCTCTCTCTCTCTCTCTCTCTCTCTCTCTCTCTCTCTCTCTCTCTCTCTCTCTCTCTCTCTCTCTCTCTCTGAAAAGGTGAACAGGTAAATCGCAAATAACACTTCAAACTAAAAATAATATATAGAAAAAAAAAAATCCTAATAATCTTGAAGTGTTCTGCAGTACGACCACCGAGGCCAGTCCCAGTCTCTCTCTCTCTCTCTCTCTCTCTCTCTCTCTCTCTCTCTCTCTCTCTCTCTCTCTCTCTCTCTCTCTCTCTCTCTCTCTCTCTCTCTCTCTCTCTCTCTCTCTCTCTCTCTCTCTCTCTCTCTCTCTCTCTCTCATTCACAACAAAAAAAGAAAATGGAAACAGAAATAAATGAGGTGTTAAGTGAGGTTGTGAAGGTTGTTGAAGATTTTGTAGTGATTTAGTAGTGTTAGTGAGGGTCGTGGTAGTGGTGGTGGTGGTGGTGGTGGTGGTGGTGGTGGTGGTAGTAGTTGTTGTTGAGAGGTATATAAAACCTCAAACCCCTCTGTCATATCCCCTCTCCCTCTCCCTCCTGCACTCTCACCTTCCCCTCACCTTTCTCTCACCCGGCTGACCCCTCGCCTCTCTCTTCACCCCTCACCCTGACCCAACACTCACCCGGCGCTTCTCCCTCACCTTCGCTCCCTGGCATTCCCCTCACTGTTTATCTATTCCCATAATTAGCACTTCATTTTTGTTAATTTTCCTTTCAGTTTTGTATTTTTTCCCCTTAATGCCTCATATTTTTCTTTTTTTTCCTTCTTAACTATTTGTTTTCCCCTCCCTCTCTTTCCCTCTCGGTTAGGTTAGATTAGTAGGGTAGAGTAAGGTAGGTTAAGTTGCGTTAGTGTAGGGTAGGTTACGTTAAGTTTGGATAGGTTAGGTTTGTCGTTAAGGAGAAGTGTGTCAGTGAATATTGAAAGAGTGTAGTGCTTTTTTTTTTTTCTTCTTTTTGGTGTGTGAGGACAGAGTTGGGTTAGAATTTCGAAACCCACTTGAGTAATGATTCCAAAACTCTTAAGGTCGTGTGTCTTAAACGCTTTGTTCTCACATCAGCGCTGTCTTCAAAGGCCACAGGATGAATAGTAGGACTCTTCATTTTTTTTTTTTTTCCGTCCTCTTTTTGTCTCTCATCACGCAGGATTCTTGTTGGACTCGCTAGTATGATGAACGAAACCTTGGAAGTCCCTTAAAACTAGTCATGCTTGTTGAATTATCGTTAGTATTAAAAAAAAAAACTTGAAAACCCACAATAATTTCCTCGAATCTCTTAAAACTAACAGAGGTAATACTCCTTGTTGACGTATCACTATTATGGGGGCAAATGAAAACTACAATTATTTCCACTAGTCTTG
>NC_087193.1:3932183-3937183 GCF_035594125.1 Scylla paramamosain | reverse complement strand
GCATACATGGACGGATAAGGCCCTTGTGCAGAGTTAACAGCTGGGGGTGGTAAGAAAAACTGGCGGAGACGTCTCAGAACCCTAAATTTCATAGAAGCTGTTTTAGCTAGAGAATATATATATATATATATATATATATATATATATATATATATATATATATATATATATATATATATATATATATATATATATATATATATATATATATATATATATATATATATATATATTCACTTGGTTTTAACATATTAATGTATTAATTAATTCATTTAGTTATTTATTTTATTCATATATGTATTGATCTATTTTTGACCTGAAGTGAGTGGTATATATTTGCCTCGGCCCTCATCTTCGACACGGGGAAGACAGAAAGAAAGAAAGGAGTGGAGGAGAAAAAAGGAGATTGGAGAAGGAAAGCAGAGGAAAATATAAATTGAGCAAAATAAAAAGGACACTAAAGAAAATGATTAGAAAAAAGAAAATAGAGAGAGATAAAACGATGAAGATAAAGAAAAGACCATAACGAAAGAAAAGCGAAAAACGGAAAGAATAAAAAACAAAAATAAAATAAAAATAAATAAACTAAATAAATAAATAAAACAGAAAAATAAAACAATTGATTAAATTAAGACGAAAAAGCAATAAAAATGGAATAACTAAGATTTAAGAGAATCATAAGAAGTAATTAAACCAGGAAATAATGAGAGGAAAAAAAGAGAGGGAAAGAAAAGGGAATCACGGGTCAGTAACTAAAAGAAAATGAGAGAGAGAGAGAGAGAGAGAGAGAGAGAGAGAGAGAGAGAGAGAGAGAGAGAGAGAGAGAGAGAGAGAGAGAGAGAGAGAAGAAGAAAAGGAATTGTGGGTTTTCTGAAAGAGGGGAAAAAGGGGAGAGAGAGAGAGAGAGAGAGAGAGAGAGAGAGAGAGAGAGAGACAGAGAGAGAGAGAGAGAGAGACAGGGGGGAGTGTGGTGATTTCTTTGAGTCTGTTGTCTCACTCTCAATTAGGGGAATGAAGTGGGAATGAGGAGGAGGAGGAGCAGGAGGAGCAGGAGGAAGGAAGGAAGAGAGAGAAAAAAAAGCCACTCCGTCTACTTCATTTGTTAAGTGTTGTGTCTCTCTCTCTCTCTCTCTCTCTCTCTCTCTCTCTCTCTCTCTCTCTCTCTCTCTCTCTCTCTCTCTCTCCATCATTCACAGGCGCCTACTCTTGCTCCTGCTACGCCTTCTTCGTTATTCCATAATTGAGAGGCACTGATGGATACGAGAAGGGAAAAACACTCAATTTTTTTTCTTTTATAGTTTTTGGAGTAAAGAAGAGGAGGAGGAGGAGAAAAATATAAATCCATAATAAAAATCCATTAGAATTATTTAACTTACAGACGACACTCTTAACGTTGTATTGTTCATAAATTATTCAAGATGTTCATAACTTATTTCAGTCCAACATCTGTATCTGGCTTACATTTCCACTCACGAACACTGAACGAATTGACGAGCTGAAAATTCTATCTCGGATTATTTACAGCCGCTTGATACACACACACACACACACACACAAACACACACACACATACAGTCAGTCACAGCAAAAGGGAAAAAAAAAAAAAGAAGCTAAATGTGGTGACTATTATCGTAGTAGTAGTAGTAGTAGTAGTAGTAGTAGTAGTAGTAGTAGTAGTAGTGGTGGTAGTAGTAGTAGTAATAGCAGTAGTAGTATGAATAAATGCAACAAGCAATGGTGAATATTTAAAGCCATGGAAATTGGTTCAGTACACACCTGAGCACACCTGGCGTACTTATGGTAATCACGACCAAAGCTTTGCTATACTAAACATGCGGCTTGGTGTGTGTGTGTGTGTGTGTGTGTGTGTGTGTGTGTGTGTGTGTGTGTGTGTTTCGTGATTTATTCTAATGCATAGATAATCCTATTTATTTATGTTATCATTTTCAAATATTTTTACCAGTCGCTGCACTACCAACACAGCTCCGAGAATTTATGTGGTTAACTTGTGAAGCAGAGGAGGAGGAGGAGGAGGGAAGGACAACAGGGGTTACCTATATCTTCTTCCTATAGACGAGCAGAAAGGGAGGAAAACAATACTGTTATATTGGAGGACGAGAAAGAGGAAAGAAAGAAAGATGCAGAAAATGTGTCTGGGAATCAAAGAGAAAGAAAACGAAATACTAAAAAAAAGATTAAAATAAAAAAAATAAAACAACCTTGAAAAAAAAAAACATTTAGAAAAGCATAAGAAAACATCGACTTCAATTAAACAAAAAAAAAAAAACAACAGCGTAAGAAAACCCTCCAAAATAAATAAATAAATAGATAAATAAATAAATAAATAAATAAAATAAAATAAACCAAATTAATAACCTCACAACACCTGCCTCTGTCTACCTGTAATGTCCAGGTGTGTGCTGTCACCTGTACGGGGCGTGATGAAGATTTACCTGGCTGTGCTTTCAAGGGGAGACACAGACGGGCAGGCAGGCACATAGGCAGGCAGGGATGAGGCTTATCTCTTATCACGTACACACAGGGGGGAGGTGGGGGGAGGGGGCTGATAACGAGGGGCAAAGAGACAGGTAGGTAGTGTCCAGGTTTCATTGTTTATTTCTTTCCTTTTTTATTGTTTTTTTTTCGAATGTTTTTCTTGAACAATGTTGTCATTATTATTATTATTATTATTATTATTACTATTATTGCTGTTGTTGTTGTTAGTTGTAGTAGTAGTAGTAGTAGTAGTAGTAGTCTTCTTACACTCTGATAGCGTCTTTCCTAAATACATTCTTCTGATCCTCCTGCTCCTCCTCCTCCTCCCTCCTCCTCTTCCTCCTCCTCCTCCTCCTTCCTCCTCCTCCTCCTAACAATCAATCCGCCCACCGTGAGTGAATTCAAGTCAATAAATACTGACCAATCACGCTTGAGATATGTTCCTAGACAGAGAGAGAGAGAGAGAGAGAGAGAGAGAGAGAGAGAGAGAGAGAGAGAGAGAGAGAGAGAGAGAGAGAGCCTATAGTAACAATGGTGTAGGTGGAGGAAGAGGAGGAGGAGGAGGGCAGATACTCAGAGCTTTATCACGCGTGGGGTCGCTGTCCATCTCACACCTTGAAAAGTAAATAAACAAAGTGATTACCTTATCCCAAAGAGAGAGAGAGAGAGAGAGAGAGAGAGAGAGCCACCACCACCACCACCACCACCACAGTCACCATCGCTTTGTTCTTTCACCACTACTATTTCCCAAGGCCACAGACACGATTAGCCGCGTTCTCAAGAGTGCTTCTCCTGTTATTACTGTAGAAATCTTGTTAATCTGTCACTAGAACCTTAAAAAAACATCCTTAAAAACTCATATCTCGTGTCCTGATTCAGAAACACTCCGGTCTCTCAGCATAACTATTTTCAAAGGCCACAGAGACTATTAGTCTCGTTCTCAAGAGTGTTTCTCCCGTTAATAGTGTAGAAATGTTGCTAATCTGTCACTAGAAACGTAAAAACACCCTTGAAAACCCGTGTCGCTTCAACTAGAGCCTTTTGAAAGTAGAAATGCTGTTTAGTCTGTCACTAGGACCGTAAAAACACCCTTGAAAACCCGTGTCGCTTCAACTAGAGCCTTTTGAAAGTAGAAATGCTGTTTAATCTGTCACTAGAACCGTAAAAACACCCTTGAAAACCCGCGTCGCTTCAATGACAGCCTTTTGAAAGTGGTGGAGGTGCGGCGCAGAGGTGTCTCACTCAGAATATGATTTGGGAAAGTAAGGACAGGGAAAAGAAGAGCGACGGTTAAATTTTTTTCGTTTTCTTCTGTAATTTGGCTTTCATGAATTGTTAATAAGCACGAGATTCAGTAGTTAATAGATGCTATACAAGTATTTTTATTTCTCTCGGTAAAGGAAGTGAAAATGAAATGTGTTTGTGAGGAGAGAGAGAGAGAGAGAGAGAGAGAGAGAGGGAGAGACAGAGAGAGAGAGAGAGAGAAACATGGCGGTGTATCCTGTCTTCCGCCGGTCATTAGTTTTAAGCCAAGACGCGTTTTAACCATTATTATTATTATTATTATTATTATTATTATTATTATTATTATTATTATTATTAACATCAGCCTGACCTAACCTAACTTAACGTAACCACGAGTACCAGACAAAAGAGAAACATGGCGTCTTTTTTTTTTCTTTTGTAATTTTCACGTATTTTATGATTTTCTTCCTCCTGTTTTCTTCCTCTTCACGCTTATTCTCTATTAATCCCCATGCTCACTTTCTCTTTCTCTTTCTCTTTCTTCTTCACCATTTCTCTTCATTTTCCACACGTTCTCTTCATTTCCCTTTTCTTATTTCCCTTCCTCCTCCTTTCCCTCCACACCTACTCTTCCTCCATTTCTCGTCCTTCTCTACATCTCTTCTCCTTCCTTTTCTACATCTCCTTCCTTTTCTACATCTCCTTCCTTTTCTACATCTTCTTTTCTACATCTCTTCTTCCTTTTCTACATCTCTTCTCCTTCCACCGCTCTCCTGTTCCCTGCCCTCCTATACACCCCCTTCCCCTCCTAACCTTAGTACCCCGGGGACTTGTGGGGCACCGGGGCACCTGTTCACTTTGTTATGCCCTTAGGATGCTCGGGGGCAAGACTATGGGTACTTGGTGGTGGTGGTGGTGGTGGTGGTGTTTGTTACGTGTTGTTGTTGTTGTCTGTGTTGTGTTGTTGTTGTTGTTACTACTACTACTACTACTACTACTACTACTACTACTACTACACACAAATATAAGTGAAGAATGATATTTTTCTCCATCCCTCTTCCTCCTCCTCCTCTTCCTCCTCCTCCTCCTCCTCCACCTCCTCCTCCTCCTCCTCATTGTTCTCTTGTTCTTCATCATTCTCCCGATTCTCGACTTGAATTTGTGACTTCTTTTCTTCTCCTCTATTCTCTCTATACGAGTATTTCCCAAGTCTTATTGTTATTATTACATCTTTTCTTTCCTCCTCCTCCTCCTCCTCC
>NC_087193.1:3919683-3927183 GCF_035594125.1 Scylla paramamosain | reverse complement strand
CTTGTATGGATGGAAAGTGCGGGCAGAAGCGGGTACTGTGCTCGTATGTGGATAAGGAAAGTGAATTACTGTCTTCGTGTGGATAAAGACAGGTGGTGCTTGGTCTCGTGTGGATGAGGAAAAGTGGCTAGAAAGTGTGGAAGACCTTTGTGTGTGTGTGTGTGTGTGTGTGTGTGTGTGTGTGTGTGTGTGTGTGTGTATACCTTACATCACGTGGATATGGATGGATAGCAAAATAGATGTTGAAGTGGATTACCAAGAGACCAAAAATAAAGAACAGCTACTTGAATTTAGTAGTAGTAGTAGTAGTAGTAGTAGTAGTAGTAGTTTCACTTACGATTAATTTCCTGTATTCCTCTTCCATACTTCTGCATCTGCTTAAAAACATTTTTTTTTTTTTTACGTTTTTGTGGCATTCATACGTATTAATTCCTTGACCACTTCCTCTTCCTCTTCCTCCTCCTCCTCCTCCATCACCACAACTACCACCATCACCACCACTACCACTACACCTTTCCACCACCAATATTCAATAACAAATTAAGTATACCTAAAAAAAATGAAAATAAAAAATAAGACAAAATAAACTAAACAGAACGAAAGATAAATAATGAAATGAATGTAAGTTTATGAAGTAATTAGACAAACCCCTTAATTAGGCAGGTGAGGCTTGTCTAGTACGTATACCTGTCCGTTACTGATATTTACCGAGAGCTGATGATACAATTACCTTTGTGTGTGTGTGTGTGTGTGTGTGTGTGTGTGTGTGTGTGTGTGTGTAACTAATATTGCACAAGAAATTATTTGCGATATTTGGCAGCCTAGCAAACTAATTACCACGAGAGAGAGAGAGAGAGAGAGAGAGAGAGAGAGAGAGAGAGGCTTTCACTAACTCTACGTATGTCTCTCTCCACATTGTACAGGGATGGTAAGTTCTCTCTCTCTCTCTCTCTCTCTCTCTCTCTCTCTCTCTCTCTCTCTCTCTCTCTCTCTCTCTCTCTCTCTCTCTCTAGATTTGAATATACACCCCTGCAAACTAGAGAGAGAGAGAGAGAGAGAGAGTTAACAAATGGAGACGAAAGTAATAATACCTCTTCTCATTCAAAACCAACAATAAATAAATAAATAATCAAGTAAACAAACAAGCGAGATCTACGTCACGAAGGCACGAAGTAAGAAAAAAGAGGAAAAAAGATAATTCAGTATTGAAAACATTATCTTCATCTGGTAGTGGTGGTGGTGGTGGTGAGGAACAAAGCTTCAATGATCTATAAATTATGCATGTTATTAACTGTTATCCTAAGTACCTCTTTTTCTCTCTTTCTCCCTATTTTTTTCTTTCTTTTTTTTTTTCCTTTGCTACTGTTTAATTTGCTTCTTCCTCCCCATGTTCTTTCTGTGTTTTGAAATTTCTACCCATCTTTTCCACATCACGTCACCAAATGCTACGCTATGCTGTGCTACCCCACGCTACGCCAGTTATGCTACGCTGTGTTATGTTATGCTGTGCTGTGCTGTGCTGCGCTGTGCTGTGCTACCCCATGCTATGCTACGCTATGCTGTACTGTTTCCAGGTGTAGCTAAAAAAAAAAAATTCCAGTGTGTTATACCCCAAATTATTTCAGACTTGTGGGTAATTATTTTAGTAGAAAAGAAAAACAAGGTAGATCTGTTGTAGAGCAAGTTAGGTTAGTGAGTTGTCTTCCATTTGTATCTATATTTTTTTGAGGAAAACGATAATATGAGCGAGTTTTTTTTTCTTTTTCTCTCTTTTTTCTTGGATGCTACAAAGAAAAATACATAAGAACATAAGAAATAAGGGAAGCTGCAAGAAGCCACCAGGCCTACACGTGGCAGTCCCTGTATGAAATATACCTACCTATTTCCACCTTTTATTCCCATCCATAAACCCGTCTAATCTTCTCTTAATGCTCCCTAATGTCTTAGCACTAGTAACATGATTACTGAGTCTGTTCCACTCATTTACCACTCTATTTGAGAATCAGTTTCCTCCTATCTCTTTCTTAAACCTAAAATTTTAAAGCTTGAACCCGTTATTTCTTGTTCTGTCCTGGTTGCTGACCCTAAGAATTTTGCTTACATCCCCCTTGTTATAACCCTTATACCACTTAAAGACTTCTATCAGGTCCCCTCTTAACCTACGTCTCTCTAAAGAATGTAAATTTAACAGCTTCAATCTCGCCTCGTAAGGAATACTCCTCATCCCCTGTATCCTTTTAATCTTTCTCCTTTGTACTGATTCTAATAGACTTATATCTTTCTTGTAATGTGGGGACCAGAGCTGCACAGCGTAGCCTAGAGGTTTGACCAGCGCTAAATATAACTTAAATATTACTTCGGGCCTTCTACTTTTAACACTCCTAAAAATTAATCCTAATACTCTATTTGCCCTGTTTCTGGCCTCTTTGCATTGCTTTCCTAGACGGAGTTCAGAGGTAACCATAAGTCCTAGATATTTTTCGTACCCTGAACTACCAGAGTTTGGTTGTTTATTGTGTACCTACAGTGTGGGTTTCCTCTACCTACGCGAAGTACTTTGCATTTGTTGATATTAAACTACACAGAGAGAGAGAGAGAGAGAGAGAGAGAGAGAGAGAGAGAGAGAGAGAGAGAGAGAGAGAGAGAGAGAGAGAGAGAGTACTATAATAAAGGAGTATAAATGTGAAAAAAATAAGTCTACTAATTTTGCAGCGAGAGTTAACGCGAAACTAGTCACCAAATATGAAATAAAGGAGAAAAATTAAAGAGCGCTGGTGGTTGTGGCGGTGGTGGTGGTGGTGGTGGTGGTGGCGGCGGCGGCTGTGTTGGTGGTGACGTGCCTCCCCTAAACAGCCAAGGGATAAGAACAAACAAACACACGCTGGACTTCCCGTTATGGAGACAAAAGAGCGAAGCTGTTTTGGGTGCGGGAGGGTTGGTGGCTGACAGATGGAGGAAGGGGGGAGCTAGTTGGGGGGGGAGGGTCAGAGGTCAGCTGTGTCTTAATTCACCATTTTCGTCTTCCTTCCTTCCTTCCATAGTTTTTTTTTTTTTTTGTTCTTGTCTCTCTTTTCCCTTTTTTTTAATTCTTCCTTCATTTATTCCATATATATATATATATATATATATATATATATATATATATATATATATATATATATATATATATATATATATATATATATATATATATATATATATATATTATTTGCATTTATCTATTTTTTCATTTTTTTTTCTTTTTATTCATTCTTCCTTCTCTTATTCCACATATATTTATTTCTTTTTATTTATATTTATCTCTTCCCTTTTTTCCAAGTCTTCTTCTTCCTTTTATTCCACATCCATTTCTTTTTTGTTATTTACATTGATCTCTTTTTTTTCAAGTTTCTTCTTCCTTCTTCTGTTGCATCTACATTTCTTTCATTTACATTTATCCATTTTTCTTTTTACAATTCTCCCTTTTTTCCTTTTCTCATTCCATACATATTTTTCTATATAATTTCGTTTTCCTCCATACTTGTCATCTTTAAAGGAAGTTTCAATGGTTCTAGTGACAGATTAACAAGTTTTCTACATTATGAACAGGAGAAACACTCTTGAGAACCCGGCTAATTATTTTTGTGGCCTTTGGAAAGAGTCGTGGTGAGAGGGCAGAACGTGTCTCCATACAGATCGCTGAGGCTTGGCGGACTGTAAATGTTTTCGGCGCGCGTTATGGCACCCGCGGTAGTAACGTCACTGTCGGCGTCAATAATAGCGACTGGAAGGGGAAGCAAGGGATGGGAAGGGAAGGGAGAGTTAAAAACAATATGGTTTGCGTCACATTTTTTTTTTAAATACTTTCACGGGTTTTTTCTTTGATGTCACCCTTTAGTTTTTTATTTTTATTTTTTTCTTCTTTTCGTGTGTGTGTGTGCGTGTGTGTGTGAGTAGGTCGTGGACTCGTGAGGTCAAACAACAAATGTGCCGCTAATGGTGGTGTTGCGTGCTGCAGGTGTGAGTGTTTCAGGTGAACTTCATACTATGTGTGTGTGTGTGTGTGTGTGTGTGTGTGTGTGTGTGTGTGTGTGTGTGTGTGTGTGTGTGTCAGTGACATGGCAGGAACAATGTCGGAAGGTGTGTATAGGCATGACCTGCGTGCACAACATACATCATGCATATTACACTTTATGCTAAATAAGTCATGTAGTGATAGTGATGGTGGTGGTGATGGTGTGGTGTGAGTGACAGACGCGGTGTGTTAACCCGGCATTGTTTCTCTCTTCCTGCAGGAGCGAGGAGGTGGTGCCCGCGCCCCACCCATGTTGCAGCCGCCGCCCCTCTCCGCCGACCACTTCCCTGCCCCCGCCATGTCAGCGGAGTGTGAGGCCGCCCCGCCCCCAGTCCCTCGCCGCCAGCACGCTGCCCTCAGCCTCGCCCCGCACAGCCACCGCCTCCAAGCCCCCAGAGAGGCACGGCGCCAGCGGCATCAGCTACGAGGGCCGCGTGTCCGTCATCCCGCCCCTCGCCGGCTACGAGGCCACCATGCGGGCCGCCATGGAGCTGGACCGCGCACACGGCGCCGACCCGCAACTGGGCCACGGCGACAGGCAGTTCGGCGCGCCGCAGATGCAACAGGACCTGCGGCGCCTGTACGAGCAGCGCGTCAGGATGCACGAGGCCTCGCAGATGTACGAGGCCGCCAGGCAGGCCTATCCCAAGCAGCACGAGGCCTTCATCCCCAAGGAGGAGCCCCTGGGCGAGCAGGAGAGCGAGGTCGGCGTGCCCCGCAGCGAGGACAGCACCACGGGCCGCAGCGAGCCGTCCCCGCAGGCGTGCCACTCCCAGGTAAAGGAGGAGCCGCATGACGGCGAGGCAGGTGCAGGGGAGGGCTTCGTCTTCCCTCGGCAGGATAGCGACTCCATCAGGTCACCCATCAACAAGGCGGGCGAGTCTCCAGACCTGCCCACAGACTGCGCACGCACGCAGGCCGCCGAGGACCTGCACTACAAGCACAACGACAGCTCGGATCGCATGTCCCCCTACGAGGAGAGTCTGCAGGGCAACGAGGAGCGCATGCCATCCAGCGTGGAGCAGGACGGCGACGACACCACGGACTCCGTGGGCGCCGCCGGGGATGGGGACATGGACCACCTGTCGCGCCTGCAGCAGGCCATGCAGTTGTCGGGGGGTCATGTCTGGCAGAGGCGAGGGCGAGGAAGACAAGCAGCTGTACCAATGCCATCTGTGCTCCTACTCCTGCGCCTCCCGCTGCCAGTTCAACACACACCTCAACACTCACTACGACCACAAGTGCACCAAGTGTGAGTTCACCACGCACGCGGAGCCCAAGCTGCGGGAGCACCTGCAGGAGGAGCACGGCCTCAGCCCGGACTGCCCGGAGGACATGGAGGGCATCCGCGTGCCTCGGGTCAACGCACAAGGCAAGGTGAAGACCTTCAAATGCAAGCAATGCGACTACGTGGCCATCACCAAGGGAGACTTCTGGGAGCACGCGCGCTCGCACATCAAAAGTGAGAAGCTGCTGGCGTGCCCCAAGTGTCCCTTCGTGACGGAGTACAAGCACCACCTGGAGTATCACCTGAGGAACCACTTCGGCTCCAAGCCCTTTAAGTGCAACAAGTGCAACTACTCGTGCGTCAACAAGTCCATGCTCAACTCGCACATGAAGTCCCACAGCAACGTGTATCAGTATCGCTGCTCGGACTGCACCTATGCCACCAAGTACTGCCACTCCCTCAAGCTGCACCTGCGTAAGTACGGCCACAACCCCGCCATGGTGCTCAATCCGGACGGCACACCCAACCCCATCCCCATCATCGACGTGTACGGCACGCGGCGCGGCCCCAAGCTCAAGAAGGACGAGAAGGGCATGCCCATCCTGCCGCCGCACTACCAGCTCCAGGCGCAGCTGCTCAAGGCACAGATGCAGGCTAACAACGCCCTGCCCCCCACCACGTCCATCGAGCCCGCCCCCGCCAAGAAGAGCTCCGCCAGGAAGCCGCCCCCAGTGCCGCCCGTCTCCATCGCCGGCTCCCCTCACTCGCCCTACCCCTATCCCTACCCCAGCGTGATGGACAACTTCCAGAGCTCTTCGCCCATCTTGTCCCGCGCCCTGGAGAAAACCTCCGAGGAGCCGCGCACCCTGGAGAGCCGCGAGCACCTGCGGGACCTGCTGCTGGAGAGGGAGCGCGCCGCGCAAGGCAAGCCCCCGTCCCCCTTGGAGGGCCTACGGTGCACCCTGTGTGACTTTGTGGCCGACGGCCGCGAGACGTTCTCGCAGCACATGATGGCCCACGCTGCCTCCGAGGGGCGCGACGAAGGTAACGCCTCGCCACGCTCCCCTCAGGCCATGGAGCACTCCAGCGGCGCCTCACCAGAGCGTCGGTCACTCTCGCCGCCACGCCTCCCGCTCTTCCCGCACCAGGCGCCACCCCCACCCCCGCCGCCGCCGCCGCTCACCTCAGAGGCCAGCCACATGTACGCCCCACTGGCCGCCGCCCACAACCTGAAAGAGTACCTCGCGCGCGCTATGAACCCCTTCATCTACCAGCAGATGGTGGGGGGCCAGATCCACCCCGCCTTCGGCCTGCAGCAACACCTGCAGCAGTTCACGCATCCCGCCTTCCCGGGGCCACGCCCGCTGCTGCCTATGGAGGAGGACCCGCGCCTCAACTCGCCCCAGTCTCAGCCCCAGGCTCCGCCCCGCCTGCACTCCCCGCAACCCAAGCCCCCTCCCCAGCACCAGGTTCAGGCCCTGCACCAACCCCAGCAGGCACTCTCGCCCACCACGGAGGGCGTGCTGGATCTCAGCAAGGAACAGACGCCGCTGCAGCAGCTGAGCGTGGTGAAGGAACACACGCCGCCCCAGCAGGTGCGGGACACCAGCAAGGAGCCGCCACCCCTGCAGCAGCAGCGCGGCGAGTGTCGTGCCTCGGTGTCTCCCAACCACTCCTCGCCGCAGTCCTCGTCGCCACCTCGCTCAGAGACCTCCACCCCGCCCTCCAAAAATCGGCGCAAGGGCCGCGCCTTTAAGCTGGAGCGCATCGCACTGCGCCTCAGCGAGAGTGCAGAGGGCGAGAGCTCTGGCCACGATGAGGACGCGCGCCGCGAGGAGGAGGAGAGTCCTGGTAAGGGCGCCGAGAGCCGCATGCCGCCCCTCATGCCCTTGCCGCAGGGCGACGACCCGCAGGACGGGCAGCACGAGGTGTGGCAGGGCGCCCACCACTGCCAGTTCTGCGACATGGCCTTCAAGGACGTGGTGATGTACACCATGCACATGGGCTACCACGGCTACCGCAACCCCTTCACCTGCAACATGTGCGGCCACCAGGCCTCCGACAAGGTGGCCTTCTTCCTCCACATCGCCCGCTCCTCCCACTCCTGAGCGCCCCGCCCCGCCAGGCCTCGTGAGTGGTGATCTCAAGTGCAGTCCGGTGTCTCGCGCGATGGTAAGGACGTGAGCACCAGGGCGGCCCCCAGCCCGTGGCGCGGCGC
>NC_087193.1:3899683-3914683 GCF_035594125.1 Scylla paramamosain | reverse complement strand
GAGAGAGAGAGAGAGAGAGAGAGAGAGAGAGAGAGACTTTTCTCCAAGTTTAAAGTTTTATTTTGAAAGTAAAGAAAACACGAGGCTAACTAAAACAGATACTAACTAAAACCTAATTAATACAAACAGTAATAAAATAGAAAAGGAAATAAAGAGAAGTTTAATAAACAATACTTATAGAAATTACAGACTCAGTAATTACTAGCTTAGCCTTCCAGCCGCTAACGATAGTACGACACTGACACTTGTTACTTCACTGGCATAAACCTAAGGGATTGTACCGAGCTGCGATATCATTAGACACTCAAGGATATAGATTACACATTCGATCACTTCTGCAGCCAGTCGTCTTGAAACACCACACTGTAAGCTTCAATCAGACCTGGGGAGCCACAACAGTACAGGAGGTGATGTGTTCCTTCCCCAAGTCAAGAGAACTTTCTGTAACATGTCACTAGGTGTCTTTGTTCAACGCGTCCCTGCTTCTAGTTCGTGTTAAATTACTGCCATTTCTCTTTGTAAATCAGAGAAATCATGAGGCAATGTACTGTCACCGGAAAAAAAAAATAGATAATGAAGAAATAAAGGCTTTTTGGCTAAACCATAAGAGAATCATTAGCCTGAAAGGAAGTACGCCTCTCCTCCCTTCACTCTTCGTCACCCACCCTGCTGTATCCCTTCGGCAAATCACCAAAGGCCTGGTTTTCGTTCTCTGCCGCCTCGTTCTCCTCGTTCTCAGTTCTCTCGTCCGTGTCACTGCGGGCGTTTACTTCACTTTCCTTCACGTCAGGCTCGTCACTTTTGTCACCTCTGGAGAACAAATTACTGAGCATGACGAAGGAGATGCCTGTCGCGGGGTGCTGGGAGGGCGTGGAGGAGGTGAGGGGCTTGGAGGGCTGGAGGGAGGTAAACCAAGAATTACGAGTCGTTCTTGAGTCGCTTTTGTCGTCTGTCGCCAGCCCGAGGAGTGGCAGGTACCCGCCAACTTCTGCAGTACTCGACAGAAAATTACAATGCTCCTGGGCTTCGCTGGGGATCTCACTGGTACTGGGGACATCAAGTTTGTGGGCCACATTGGGGACTTCAAAGGCACCAGGGATTACGGCAGGGAAAGCAGCAGACACAGTGGGGTGAGGCACGACAAGGGCGTGCTGAGGCCTGGGCAGCAGCGCGGACATGAAGTTAGCATCAGGAAGGTGAGGTTTGCGCTCCAAATCCTCCGCCATTAATCGCGTGCTCTCTTCCGCTGGTTTCCCGAAGTCTGGAGGCTGCACTGCAGTGTACCCCGGGGCTGGCGTGCCACTGGGCAGGCAGGGCGGCTTCTCGTGCCTCTCACCTTCCTTGGCGCAGAGTTTACCATCGCCGGGAGCAGCATGGCCGCCGCCCTGCCAGTTCATGCTGAGCTGGGCGTCAGGGAGCGCTACATAACTGGGTTCATTATCGCCGGCAGTAGCGTGGTCTCCCTTCAGCCACTTCATGCTGAGCTGGGCGTCAGGGAGCGCGACATAACTGGGTTCATTATCGCCGGCAGTAGCGTGGTCTCCCTCCAGCCACTTCATGCTGAGCTGGGCGTCAGGGAGCGCTACATAACTGGGTTCATTATCGCCGGCAGTAGCGTGGTCTCCCTCCAGCCACTTCATGCTGAGCTGGGCGTCAGGGAGCGCTACATAACTGGGTTCATTATCGCCGGCAGTAGCGTGGTCTCCCTTCAGCCACTTCATGCTGAGCTGGGCGTCAGGGAGCGCGACATAACTGGGTTTCTCCTGTTCCTTCGCCTCGGCATTTTTCTCATCGCCGCGAAGGGACATTGGGATCAGTGAAGGAACTCCCGGGTCGTGACTAGGTGCTGGAGAGTCAGGGGTGGGGGTGACGGGGGTGACACGGGTGACGGAGGTGACGGGGTCGTGTGTCGGGTCTGGCGGGTCCTGGGAGCGTGCAGAGTCGCCTCCCACCACCGGCGAGTCAAGGCCCATATACCAGTGGTCCTCAGCGGGGGTGTTCCTGGCGTCTGCCGCGTCAGGTGAGACAGTGGCGTGGGGAAAGGCATCAGCCTGCACGTAGCTCTGACCTGCGGCGCCTGTGTCGTCCCCGTGCTGCACCGCCATGTTCCCTGAGGTGCCAGGAAGCCTATGACACTCTGACGGCGGGACGTACCCACCACCACCACCACCACCACCACCGCCTGCCTGCTGCGCTGCCTGACTCCTCGGGAAGAGAGGTTCTGTGGGACAGGCATCGCGGCTTTCACTCTCACTCTCGGAGAAGTACGGCGTCACGTAGGTAGGCGCGGCCCGCTTCAGTAGAGGCACTAAGGTGGAGGACGAGGCGCCGCAGGGGACTTCGTTGCCCTCGTCAGTAGCGGCTCGCTCAGCAGCTGTGTTGTGGGCGTTGTCGTCTGCCTCCGCCCGATGCTGGTGTGCGGAAGGCCCCACTGTACCCTCCTGTGCCACGCCACGCCCGCTGACCTCACTGTTTCTCTCCTCCTCCAAGGTCAAGGATGGCCTGATGACATGATGGGAATAAAGTGTGTGTGTGTGTGTGTGTGTGTGTGTGTGTGTGTGTGTGTGTGTGTGTGTGTTCAGAGCAATATCTATACCCCACATGCACATACTCGTACTTACCTCCTGCCGAAGAGTGTAGGCAGGATGTGGGAGTAGCCGGGGTTCCTGACGAAGGCTGAGACGGTATTCTCACTGACAGCAGTGCCATCAGCGCAGCCCTCCCCCCCGCCGCCGCTGCCTTGGGAACCCGGCTGCCTCTGCCACGAAAATAAATAAATAAATAAATAACAAATAATACTTCTTGTGTCATGAACTTGATTGGCGATGGTCGAAGTCATTATTATGTGGGCAGGACACACACACACACTCACCTCAGTAACAAGACCAGAAGGAAGGGAAGGCTGCAGACGTAACTTCTTCAGATTATCCACAAATTTCCTGCAGAAGACACATGAGATAATAAATTCTCTCTCTCTCTCTCTCTCTCTCTCTCTCTCTCTCTCTCTCTCTCTCTCTCTCTCTCTCTCTCTCTCACCTCTTGCTGTAGACCAGGAAGAGCAGGACGGCCACAGTGCAGATGAGGCCCACCGTCACCAACACCACAATGAGCCACGCCTCCACACCTGAAACACGCCACAGAAAACGGAACAATTGTATGACAGACTGAGATAAACTGAGCTGAGTTTTTTTTTTTTTTTTTTTTTTTTTTTTCATCGTTATCTTTCCTCCTGCTGCTACACTTGAGACAGATAAAAAAGAGGGAAATGACGCAGGGTAGGCCGGGATGAACTGAACTGTGTCATTTCACCGCTAAATAGTCTTAAGATTTCTTCTTCGTTATTATGTCCTCGTTTTCAGGATTTTACAGCGTGATTTCACTCACCTGGTGTGCTCGTGGTGAAGGTGACGCCCTCAGACCACTGTGAACGTCCGCTGCGGTACTGTATCCTGAGCCACGCGGTATACTGCGCGTCGCTGTCCAAATCATTCAGTGTGAACGGCTCCTGCCAGGCGTCCCCCGTCGCGAACATCACCTCCGCTGCAAAGCACACCTAAGCTACAGTGCTCTTCTCACCTCCTTGTCCTCCCTGCCTTCTTCTTCCTTTCCACCTCTCCTTGCCTTCACAACACGCCTCCCCCACCCCCATGGGTGTTACCTGCGTTGTTCCCTCCACCTACACCTACAACTTATGCATGCCAGCAGGTTACATCACGGTGTCAGTTTGCAGCAGGCGCCTGCAGGTCGTGGCCTGCCTTCATTCTGTTGACGAATATCACCGCGGGAGTGTTGCCTCCGCGTGGTCTTCACACACAGTCATTGAGTCAGTGTCCTCACCTGTGCAGTTGGACGGGTAGCGGTGACCCCCGCGGCAGTAGGAGGCCTCCGTGGCCTCCACCACGCCCGCCCAAGAGCGGCAGTCCAGAGACCACGGCAGCTCCACCCACGAGCTTCCCCTGGGGAGGTGAGGCAGGTGTACGACATTACAGGTGTGGCAACACTGCGGGCAACACCACACAGGCAACATTGCATGAGGCAAAGCAACACAGAGTGACGAGACTCACGCGAGGGGGGCGTCCTCCAGCTTGGGCGGGGCGAGGGCGGTGGTGAAGAGCTGAGGGGTGACGCAGCGGTCCCACGCCAGGCCGCTGGACGTCCCGACCTGGTCCTCCTGCGACAAGGCGAAGGTCACCTGCCCCGCCGCGCCCTGCAGCCCGAAGTCACGCAGCGTGAAGTTAGCGGAGGAGGAGTTGTCCACGCTGGTCCAGGCCAGCTGGCCCTGTTTGGGGTGGGGGAGGCTGTTACTGGCTGAGGTAGGGTACGGGGCAGGGGATGTTACTGGCTGGGGCAGGGTGGGGGGCAGGAAATGTTATTGGGGCAGGGGCTGTTACCTGATAGGACAGGGTAGGGGACAGGGAGCTGTTACTGCTTGGGGCAGGGTGGGGGGCAGGGGCTGTTACTGGCTTGGGCAGGACAGGGGCAGGGGATGTTACTAACTAAGGCAGGATGCGGGTAGGGGAGGCTGTTACTGGCAGGGGCAGGGTGGGGGTAGGGGAGCCTGTTACTGGCAGGGGCAGGGTGGGGGTAGGGGAGCCTGTTACTGGCTGGGGCAGGGTGGGAGGGGCAGGGACTGTCACTGGCTGGGGCAGGGTGTGGGGGATCAGGGGCTGTCACTGGCTGGGGCAGGGTGTGGGGGATCAGGGGCTGTCACTGGCTGGGGCAGGGTGTGGGGGATCAGGGGCTGTCACTGGCTGAGGCAGGGTGTGGGGGATCAGGGGCTGTCACTGGCTGAGGCAGGGTGGGAGACAGGGGAACTGTTACTGGTTGGGGCACGATGGGTGTAGGGGCAGGGTCGGGGACAGGGGATGTTACTGGCTGGGGCAGAGTGGAGGCAGGAGATGTTACTGGCTGAGGCAGGGTGGGGGGTGGCAAGGGGTCTGTTACAGGCTGGGGCAGGGAGGGGGGCAGGGGCTATTAATTGCTGGGGCAGGTTGGGGGCCAGGGATTGTTACTGGCTGGGGCAGTGCTGAGGAGGAAGTGTTATGGTAGCAGACAAAGAGGAACAAGTGCAGCACACAAGCAGACCACAGGACGCGCAGACCTCCCTCACCGTGCACGGGTTGGTGCCCTCCTGCGCACCGGTGCACACGTACACGGTGTGGCGCGGGGTGTCGCCAGGCCGCCAGCGCAACTCATACAAGGCGTCCTGCCCCTCCCCGGCGTGCAGCACCACTACCGGCAGCAGCGGCGGCGCTGGCCTGCCGGGACGCACGCCCACCGCCGACCACGTGCTGCTGTGGCCCTCCCTGTTCCTTGCCGCCACCCGCAGCCTGCAACACAGGGCGCCTCATCACTGTACGGTGGCGGCGATAATACAACAACAACAGCAACAACAACAACAACAACACAACAGCAACAATAACAACAACAGCAACAATAACAATACAACAACAAAACAACACAACAACAACAACAACAACAACAACAACAACAACAACAACAACAACAGCAACACAGCCAGCGCAACACTCACGTGTAGGGCGCCACGGTGGACAAGTTACGGAACACCACGAAGGTTTCACTGACTGCGATCTGCGCCAGCACCTCCTCGCCCTCGCCTTCGCCCTCGTCCCTGCAGCACAGAGTGACACTGCCAGTCAGTCTTCTGCAACACAGTCTCGTCTTTATGCAGCACAGCACCACACCACTCAGGCCGCCAGGGGCACACCACCACACACCACCACACACCCGCGTCCGGCGCCACACACACCGCAACACACATCACGCCACTACACACTACACACCGCCACTCACCCGCGTGGGGTGCCGCACACCTGCACCAGGTAGCCGAAGTCTGGTCCGTTGTGGAGGAGCGGCGGCACCTGCTGCCAGGTGAGGGTCAGGTCACACAGGCTCGGGAACCCCCGCTGCGTCACCTGGAAGGTGCCGGGACCCACCGCCGGAGGGGCGTCGGGCACTGGGCCCCGCAGGGCAGGTTAGCGCTCAAAGGCACAGTCACAGTACACTTACTTATACACACACACACACACACAAACACACACGCACACACACGCACTCACCAGAGGGCGGGGTCGTCACGTTGCGAGGTTCCCAGTCTGACCACGAGTCGTCCTCTTCCAAGGGCGCAGGAGCCGCGGCAGAACGCAGGAGCACTCGCACCTCGAAGCGGCGCCACCAGAACTCCAGCAAGATTCTGTGCTGCCCGGTCTTGCAGGTGTCGTTGTGGCACGGCAGCAGCGTTCCCTTATAGAAAGATGGGGAATGTGGGACTTGCTATGCGCGCGGGCACACACACACACCTAAACACACACACACACACTCAAACACCAGTACATGTACTCGTATACTGTACTTACCAGGATCCAGTCTCCTGCTGCTGCTGCTGCTGCTGCTGCTGTTGGTGATGGTGGTGGTGATGGGGATAATGGTGACTCCACGCCCTCGGCCAGGCGGTGGTCCACCCGCACCAACACCCCTGCGGCAGCCTCGGCAAAGGTGCCCATCGGGGGCGGCAGCGTCCACCCCACCACCGCCTCTCGCCGCCCCGGCACGCCCGCCACGCTCACGCTGGACATCGCGGCGGGCACCACTGCGGGAGGACACGGAGGGCGCGGACTTCAGGCCAAGGCTGTTTGCTTCCCACTCCTCTCCCTTCCCCTTACTTATCTCTTTCACACACACACACACACACACACACACACCTCCCTATTGCTGCCTTACCCACGGCATAGTTGTCAAAAGTGTGGCTGAAGTTGGCGGAGCCCAGCTCATTGCTGGCCAAGAACATCACCTCCACCTTCCGGTCGGTGTTGAAGTACGACTCACCGGACCACAGGCAGCAGGTGTCATGACAGGAGCAGGTGTCGTCCAGCAGTGGGGTGTAGCCGTTACAGTCGCAAAGGCTTCTCTTTGAAGGGTCCCTAGGGATGAATTAGTAAATTAACACTCTGCAATGTGTGTGTGTGTGTGTGTGTGTGTGTGTGTGTGTGTGTGTGTGTGTGTGTGTGTGAATATAATAAATGAATAAGTATACAAGATAAACAAAACTGACAAGTAAACGAAACGTTGAAAAATAAATGAATGCACCACTGAATAAACACACACACTTGCAGCACAGCAGTGAATCACGCCCCGCTCCTTATAAACCTTCACGATACAAACTTCTGAAAAGCTAAACATTCCTTTCCTTTCCCTCATGACTATCGCAGACAGCCTCGCGGGGACCAAAGATCCACTGCAATTCGTTCTTCCTTTGTGTTCGCTGCCACACTCACACGGTAGATATGAGGTAAGCCACGTATTCGTTGGCCACGTCCTGCACTGGGTTGTTAGGAAGTTTCCAGGTGCAAGAGAAGAACTCCCAGTTATGTGAGATGCACTTCAGGTCCTCCACGTCCAAAGGCTCGTCTGTGCGAGAAGACATGAGGTGAGGTGAGCATGGGAAGGCAACATCGGTAGGTGGTGATTAGGGTGATGGTTGTCAAGGGATGGGAGTTGTGAGTAGTTGAAAATATTGTTGTTGTAGGTAGGGCAGACTGGAGTTGCAAAGGTAGTGGTGATGTGAATTAAAAATACAGTAAGTGTAGTTATGGTAGTTAAGAGGACATTGGTGGGTGGAGAAAGTAACGCTGTACAGATGACAGGTGAGGCGAAGGTCGCTAAACTAGACTAACAAGTGGAGAAAACAACGTTGTATAACTTAAATAAACTGATTGATTTAGCTTATGGCGCCGCAATATCGAAGGTCATATGGCGCAGATTAAACAGACGAGGTGAAAACCAAGAAATTATAGTGGTAGGTGAAGAAAATTATGTTTTATGAATTAAACAGGTAAGGTAGACTAATATGCAAGGGAAACAACGAATGAGACAGGTGAGGTGAGGTCAGGTGTGTACTGTACTATTAAGAAAAAAAAATAACCTGGTACAGACTTGACTGATTAAAATGCAAACCTGAGTCAATTTTTCGTTTTTTACTTGAGAATTAATACTTTTCTACGCTGTCAAAAAAGCTAACCAATTCTTTTTTTCATGTGTCTTATACCAAGTTAAAGTTCCTCCATTATTACACTACACAGGTGTACTGTTGCGAAAACACTAACCTGGTATGACTCGGTGATGAAAACGCAAAACTGTGAGTCATTTTTTTGTTGTTTTACCGGAAAATTAACTCTTTTCTAAGCTGTCAAAATAGTTCACCAGTTTTTTTTTTTTTTGTCTCATACCAGGTTAGTTTCTCCACTTGTACAGGTGAACAGGTGCGGGGAACAACAAGGCGTGTAAGACTCACATCCAATCTTCACCTGCGCCATGCACAGGTTGCCATTCTGATCAGTACACATCAGCTTAAACTTCTCAGGCTGCGTCAGGTTAAGGGTGGTTCGAATGGTTGTGCTGTTCACCACCTGTCACATCAAGCAGAAAAGCCAATGGGTATTCGTAACATCACCACCCAGTAACGCCATCAGTATTCGTGACATCACCATTCCAGTAACGCCACCGGGTATTCGTGACATCGCCAAACAGCAGCGCCATTGGTCCAGAGAGTCGTGACGTCACATGTTGCGTCATGAAGCGTTGCATTGCGTGTCCCAAGAGTTCAAGGTTGTAATAAATAAATGTATGATATAAGAAAAGTGGAGCAAAAGGATGCATTACTGAGTATTCCATCAATGAAACTGTTTTTTTTTTTTTTTTTTTTTTTGCGTTCACAGTGACTTTTGTAATGAAGCTACTTTATTCATTAATTTATTATCTTAATTTGTATCATGGCATCAAAAACGAATGTGGAAATAAAGAGGAGTAAATCAGTAAAAATAAATAAATAAATAAATAAGTAAATAAATAAATAAATAAATAAAATACATGGAATACGAATCGACACAAATAATTCATGAAAAGAGAAGAATAATCATAATTGCCAGTTAAAAAAAAAAAAAGCATCGCAAGTAGCATACATGGTTTTAGAAACAATTAAAACAAAAATAAGGTTTGATAATTTGTATGTAACCATCCACACATAAAAAAAATAAGTAAGAGACAAAAATAAAAAGCCACAGTAAAAGACAACAGCAAACACTAAAGAATCAACAATAAAAAACATAGAACAGATAAGACATGGAAAGATAATAATGATAATGATAACAATATCCACGAAAAACAAGTATTTACAGATAAGAGCGACAAAGCGGATCGTGTAAAAATCTGGAAATTAAGCAACAACAACAACAACATCAACAACAACGACAACAACAACAATAATGATAATAATAATAATAATAATAATAATAATAATAATAATAATAATACACCTAGGAAAATAAAATGCAAATACTTAAAAAAAAAAACAGCAGAAAAATATTGATAAATGGAATACTAAAAAAATACAGTCAGAAAGAAAACGAAAGAAAATGAGAACAAAGCCCAACCTCCTAAAAAAAAAAATGGGAAGAAGCAGAAAAAAGAAAACGGAAAAAAAGATTGTTAATAAAACCCATGACTATAGATAAAAGAGCAAAAAATAAATAAATAAATAAATAACAAAATGCGATTCTATATATAGATAAAAAAAATAAAAAATAACAGATATACCGATGAAAAATAATCTGAGAATTCGAAATACAGTAGACATAGGCAAATAAATAAATAAATAAATAAATGAACTAGTAAATAAATAAGAAAAAATAACCCCTAAAAAATAAAATACATTAAACATAAAAAAGTAAATAGTTAAATAAATAAATAAATAAATAAATAAATAAATAAGACAGTAAAAAGTAAAAATGCCAATAACTAACAAGCAATTAATCATCAACTAGCAATAATTAACAAAGATTCAATAACAATTAGTACCTTAGTAGTGTTGAAAATTATGGTTATGGTAATCACCGTGCACAAGCTGTTAATGGTGATGGTGATCAGGGTGATGGTAGTTAAGGGTTGTGAGGGTTATTATGAGAGAGAGAGAGAGAGAGAGAGAGAGAGAGAGAGAGAGAGAGAGAGAGACGGCATTTGCGTGTATATGCGTGCGTGTGCTTGTGTGCGTGCTCACCGTAGTAGCATAAATAAGAAAAACAATATGTACTTTAACACAACTCAAGGCAAGATATGTTAGTGTGTTAGTGCATGCGTGTCACCTATGGAGGGTATGACGTGTGTGTGTCTCTTAGGAGGCAGCCACACTCTGGGAATGACGTCACATCCTGCTGCCGTGTCTCCACCAATCGGCAGCCTGCAAGAGTAGCTTGTGAGATCTGATAAAAGTAATGAAGTGACAAAGAGATATAAACACGGATGTAAACAAAACCCACAGGCTCAGTAATCAGGACAGGAGTAGAGAAGTAACGGGTCATGCTTGGTCGAGTTAGATTCAAAGAAGAGACAGGAAGAAATGGGTTTTCAAATAGAGTGGCTGGTGACTGGAATAGATGCGGGAATCAGGCTGTTAGTGTCGAGTGAATAGGGAGCTTTAAAAGATAATGTAAGACAAGGATGAAGATAGATATAAATAGTAATGTTTTATATGGAGACTGCCACGTGTACGCCTGCTAATTTCTTACACCGTCCTTTATTTTATGTTCTTAATCTTAAAAGCTTTATTCTCTCATCTACTTTCAAAGACCACGGAGTTGATCTGACGAGTTTTCAAGTTTTCTGTTACACTTTTATCGTAGAATCCTTATTAAACTATCACCAAAACCTTAAAATAAAACATTAAGAACATCGTCAATAATTTCTACAGCAGCCTGAAGAATGCACGTAATAGGGCGAGGCAGGTTTCGGGGGGTACGGTTCTCATTGCTGTGATTGGTGGACAGTTTCCTCAGTCAGTCAGCTGTGGGGTTCGGAGAGTCGCCTTTCCAACGGCTCTCCCTGACGTCTTTGCCTTTGCATTTATTCACTCCTCACTGTTAGTTAGAGAGTTTTGTAAAGAAAATAAAAGAAAGAAGAAAGAAAGAAAAAACACTGTATCTAGGAATTAACGCAAGGAAATCTGCAAAATTAAAAAAAGAAAAAACAATAAATAAACAAACAAATAAATAAATAAAAAATAAATAAACAAGTGAAAGCTACAGTTCTTTTACTACTACAAATAAATAAATGAATGAATAAACAAATAAATAAATAATCAAATAAATAAAAATAAAAATGTATTTCCTCAACTACGCAACAAAGAAAAGAAAAAAAAAGCAACTTTCATTCGTTATAACGTAAAACAAAACGACGCTCGTTATGCGCAAGTGACGTCCATCCCTATAACGAAGAGGAACAAGAGAACGCACAGAAGAACGGAAGAACATGGAAAAGAAAACGAGGATAATATTTACAAAAGACGACAATATATACAAAAGAAAATGAGAGAGAGAGAGAGAGAGAGAGAGAGAGAGAGAGAGAGAGAGAGAGAGAGAGAGAGAGAGAGAGAGAGAGAGAGAGAGATTTAAAGCAAGATAATAACACAGATGGAGAAAGAAGTAGAAAAAATAAACGTAAAGAAAACGAGAAATATAACTGAAGAAGAAGAAGAAGAAGAAGAAGAAGAAGAAGAAGAAGAAAGGAAGAAATTAGGAACAAGAAGAATAAGAACAAGACCAAGAACAACAAGAGGAGGAGAAAAAGAAACAAAGATGAGGAGGAGGAGAAGATAAATAACAATAACAAGAACAAGACCAGCAAGGCGGGACTAATACTATTACCTGGTGCTGAAGTCTGTCAGTGCCCTTAAAGAATACAAGGTTTTTGGCGGCTACACTGCTGTCGTTTTGCGCCACTACAGAGCACCACACATCCTGTACATTCCCCACATGCCAGTACAGATCGTCATTGGAGGGCGTGATGGCTGAAACACCACCGAATATTTGTCACTCAACGGTATTGCATTGCTAGATTGTCACGGTTTAAAGGCGCGCACTCTGAAACTTTGCTCCATCACCACTATTATTCTCAGAACCCATAGAGATGATTACCCGGTTTCTGAAGACTGTTTTTCCTGTTTTTCCTGTTGATAATGGAGAAATCGTGTTTATCTGTCACTAGAACCGTAAAAAAAAAACATTCTGAAAAATGTCTCTCATCACGACTATTTTTAAAGGCCATAGAGATGATTAGCTGGATACGCAAGTTTCTCCTACAAAAATTTTCCCTCCCTGTAGAATTTTTCCCTTGATTTCATGTCGTCTACTGTGGCTGGAATCAATTAGCTATTACTTTACTATCTCTTCGGGCTTAATATCCTTGCAAGTAAAGTGAGACTTTCAAAGACAGACTGACTGCAAAAGAGGAGGTGGAGTCGTAGTAGCATTCGTCACCCATGGTCTTATTTTTGTTCCCTTAAAACAATATAACCGGCACCTCGTTCCCTGAAGTCACGTGTCTTGTACCGCGCGAGTGATAACGATAAGGGACTCACTGGCGACAGAACAGGTATACACGAGGACAGGTGGGACAGAGAGGGGGAAGGGGAACACACACACACACACACACACACACACACACACACACACACACACACATCAGGTTCCTCTTTTTTCACGTCCTTCAGGAGACACACAACTCCAAGTGACTCATGGTAAAAAGTGAGCGTAAAAACCAGCGCCATATGATCCCGTTGGTGCGGTGCCATTCATCCTTCGACCGCTGATGACAACACGACATTTGCCATTTTCCTTTGAGTAACTCTTGATTATATTCAGCAAAAAAGATAAAAGATAGAAGAAAAATTGATAAAAAAAAATAATGGTACTAGATTTTTCTTTTAAACTCCTCAATCTCTCCTGACGTCACTGTTGTCTTTGAAAATTACACTGCACACGTGCACTATACTGGTGAATTCCTGAACTCCCTGCCTACTTCTGTACTTCCGCCTGCCTGCGACTTTAGTTTCTAAAGAGGGAGGTTTTCAAGACACTTCACAGGGTAATTCTTGACTTGCTGTAGGACTGTCTTCTTGAGAGACTGCCACCTTCAATGACCACTTTTCTTTTCAGTTACCCTTGGCCAGAGCCGCTCTTAGACGTACAGGAAAAAAATAAAAAATAAATAGAATAAAATGAATTATAAATAGATAAATAAAAGAAAACAGTCTATTTTACTGAACTAAAAAGAAGCTACATCAATGAAAGAATTACAGTGAGAGTTAAACCAGTTAGTCAATCAATTACTCAAGACGATTAACAAATCAGCAACAAGACTTACTGATGGTTGAGGAGCAGACGGCCCTGGGGGAGCGGCTGAGGACCGTGGCGCTGCTGTAGGGGACCAGATCCTTCGTCAGCACTCCCTCCTCGCTGCCCTCACTGGCGGTGACGGCGAGGCAGAGCAGCCACGCCCATGCCCCCAGCCTCATCGCGGCCGCGGGGAATGTTCACTGAGGGCAGGGCTCACTTCACCGCTCATCCTTGCCGCCCACCACCGCTTCCCGCCACGCCGCCCTTCTCTCCTCCCGTGGGTGGTCGTCAAAGTTGCAGCGACAGGTTAATTGGCGGTGGTTCTCCTCACCTGTGTCCTGATGAGGAGAGAAACCCGCTTCAAGTTAGATTTATGAATTTACAGATATATTACGAGAACCGGTTTGGTGCGCAGCCACTCACACGCAGCCAGAGATAGCAAGGGTGTAAAAACTCCACGAATCCCTGACTGCCGTGCCTCTGGCGTACTTGTGTTTCACTCATTAGTGTTGTGTTTGCCTTGATTTACGACCACACTGCCGCCACGACTTTAACTCAATTTGTTTTCCTTCTTTTTCTCTTCGCTTTGTTTGATCGTGCTTTTTTTTTGGGGGGGGGTGGGATGTCTAATGGAGAGAAGCAATTGTATGCACGCACACACACACACACACACACACACACACACACACACACAAACACACTAATACCTTTGTTTTGAAGTTATAAAAGTAACACTGAGGCAACACAGGCCCTTCACAACACAAAAACAGAAACATTCTCTATCCTTCCCTCCCTCACTCACTATCTCCCTCACTCGCCCACAGAGGTAAGAGCTCTAGTGATAAGATGGATTAGAAAGGGTTGTGTGTGTTTGTGTGTATGTGTGTGTGTGTGTGTGTGTGTGTGTGTGTGTGTGTGTGTGTGTGTGTGTGTATGTATGTGTGTGTGTGTGTGTGTGTGTGTGTGTGTGTGTGTGTGTGTGTGTGTGTGTGTGTGTGTGTGTGTGTGTGTGTGTGTGTGTGTAAAATCAAATCCTCCTCCTCCTCCTCCTCCTCGTGCTCCTACTACTACTACTACTACTACTACTACTACTACTACTACTACTACTGCTGCTGTTACTCACACACACACACACACACACACACAATCTATATTAACAATACTATCAATATTTACGAAAGCTAAATCAACTTTGTATGCATTTTTTTTTTCATATCTACTCATATTTCTTTAATTTAATTTTCACTTTACTCATGTTTACTACACATCTTTCTCTTCACTTCTTTTTTTTTTATTATTTATCATTGCATGTTTTCTTTCTGCTCCTATAAACGCTCTGTCTTTTCTTCTATTATTATTATTATCATTATTATCATTATTATTATTATTATTATTATTATTATTATTATTATTATTATTATTATTATCATTCTTATTATTTATTTATTTATTTCTGACAATTATCTTTTATTATTTATTTTTCAGTCTTTATCACGTCTCGATTTGTGCATTTCTCTTTATACTTAGTAACGAAAAACTCGCTCTTAGAATTTAAATCCATAATATAACCAAAATTTTCAGCGCTCACTATCACTGCCTTAATATTCACTAACGGGAACTCACGCACTTTGAATTTAAGCGATTAATGGAATCGAGACTTGCCACAATCACTATCATCGTCTTAATTTCTCGTTAACTCACTTTCTCATTCTCTGTCACGCTCACTGTTCAGAATTTAATCTCCAAAGAGTCGAAATCATGAAGTGCACCAGCGCAACTCCCACCAAATACTGACAGACAGTTTGTTCACGACTAT
>NC_087193.1:3824683-3897183 GCF_035594125.1 Scylla paramamosain | reverse complement strand
TAAGTCTTATTGTATCTCTCTCTCTCTCTCTCTCTCTCTCTCTCTCTCTCTCTCTCTCTCTCTCTCTCTCTCTCTCTCTCTCTCTCTCTCTCTCTCTCTCTCTCTTTCTCTCCTCGGCGGGTACACTCACCTATGGAGGCACTGCAGCAGCTTCAGGATCATCAGCACGCCCACCACAGCCGCCGCCACGCCCGCCAGCACCGCCCACCACACCACTGCCCACACGTGGCCAGGAAACCACCAGATTACACACGATAATACGCAAATAAAAAAGATTGAACAGTCAGTCAGTCAATAAATAAAGGAAGGAAGGAACAAATGAATGAATGGAATTACTGAGGATGCACAAGTGACAGGCAGCGCAGAGGGAGCAGCTTACCGTGACGTGAGGACGCTGTGGTGACAGTGACGCCCTCTGACCACTGAGACATTCCACTGCGGTACTGCAGCCTCAGCCACACAGTGTACCGCTGGCCTCCCTCCAGTCCCGCTACGTCCACTGTCTCCTCCCACCCCGCCCTCCTCACTCTATCCGCCTCCTCTGTGGTGCAAACCAGCCTGAGTCTCCACTCCCTCTCTTTTCATTACTCTTTAATTTCACTGCAGTCCTCTTCCCCTGTCCTCCTCACAATACCTGTATCCTCACCTGTGCAGTTGGACGGGTAGCGGTGAGCCCCGCGGCAGTAGGAGGCCTCCGTGGCCTCCACCACGCCCGCCCAAGAGCGGCAGTCCAGTGACCACGGCAGCTCCACCCACGAGCTTCCCCTGGGGAGGTGAGGCAGGTGTACGACATTACAGGTGTGGCAACACTGCGGGCAACACCACACAGGCAACATTGCATGAGGCAAAGCAACACAGAGTGGCGAGACTCACGCGAGGGGCGCGTCCTCCAGCTTGGGCGGGGCGCGGGCGGTGGTGAAGAGCTGAGGGGTGACGCAGCGGTCCCACGCCAGGCCGCTGGACGTCCCGACCTGGTCCTCCTGCGACAAGGCGAAGGTCACCTGCCCCGCCGCGCCCTGCAGCCCGAAGTCACGCAGCGTGAAGTTAGCGGAGGAGGAGTTGTCCACGCTGGTCCAGGCCAGCTGGCCCTGTTGGGGGAGGGGGAGGCTGTTACTGGCTGAGGTAGGGTACGGGGCAGGGGATGTTACTGGCCGGGACAGGGTTAGGGGCAAGGGTTACTGGTTGGGGCAGGGTAGGGGACAGGAGCTGTTACTGGCTGGGGCAGGGTGGGGATTGGGGAACCTGTTACTGGCTGGGGCAGGGTGCGGGGCAGGGGCTGTTACTGGTTAGGGCAGGATGGGGGTAGGGGCTGTCACTGGCTGGGGCAGGGTAGAGGGCGGGGCAGGGGCTGTCACTGGATGGGGCAGGGTGGGGAGCATGGGCTCTTTGGCTGGAACAGGGTGGGAAGGAGGGAGGGTTGTTACTGGCTAGGGCAGGGAGGGGGACAGGGGCTATTAATTGCTGGGGCAGGTTGGGGGCCAGGGACTGTTACTGGCTGGGGCAGTGCTGGGGAGGAAGTGTTATGGTAGCAGACAAAGAGGAACAAGTGCAGCACACAAGCAGACCACAGGACGCGCAGACCTCCCTCACCGTGCACGGGTTGGTGTCCTCCTGCGCACCGGTGCACACGTACACGGTGTGGCGCGGGGTGTCGCCAGGCCGCCAGCGCAACTCATACAGGGCGTCCTGCCCCTCCCTGGCGTGCAGCACCACTACCGGCAGCAGCGGCGGCGCTGGCCTGCCGGGACGCACGCCCACCGCCGCCCACGTGCTGCTGCGGCCCTCGCTGTTCCTTGCCGCCACCCGCAGCCTGCAACACAAGGCGCCTTATCACTGCACGGCGGCGGCGACAATACAACAACAACAACAACAACAACAACAGCAACAACAATAACAACAACACAACAACAATAACAACAACAGCAACAATAACAACACAACAACACAAAAACACAACAACAACAACAACAACAACAGCAACACAGCCAGTGCAACACTCACGTGTAGGGCGCCGCGGTGGACAAGTTACGGAACACCACGAAGGTTTCACTGACTGCGATCTGCGCCAGCACCTCCTCGCCCTCGCCTTCGCCCTCGTTCCTGCAGCACAGAGTGACACTGCCGGTCAGTCTTCTGCAGCACAGTTTCGTCTTTATGCAGCACAGCACCACACCACTCAGGCCGCCAGGGGCACACCACCACACACCACCACACACCCGCGTCCGGTGCCACACACACCGCAACACACATCACGCCACTACACACTACACACCGCCACTCACCCGCGTGGGGCGCCGCACACCTGCACCAGGTAGTCAAAGTCTGGTCCGTTGTGGAGGAGCGGCGGCACCTGCTGCCAGGTGAGGGTCAGGTCACACAGGCCCGGGAACCCCCGCTGCGTCACCTGGAAGGTGCCGGGACCCACCGCCGGAGGGGCGTCGGGCACTGGGCCCCGCAGGGCAGGTTAGCGCTCAAAGGCACAGTCACAGTACACTTACTTATACACACACACACACACACACACACACACACACACACACACACACACACACACACGCACTCACCAGAGGGCGGGGTCGTCACGTTGCGAGGTTCCGAGTCTGACCACCAGCCGTCCTCCTCCAAGGGTGCCGGAGCCGCGGCAGAGCGCAGGCTCACGCGCACCTCGAAGCGGTGCCACCAGAACTCCAGCGAGATTCTGTGCTGTCCGGTCTTGCAGGTGTCGTTGTGGCACGGCAGCAGCGCTCCCTTATGGAAAGATGGGGAATGTGGGACTTGCTATGCGCGCGGGCACACACACACACCTAAACACACACACACACACACACACAAACACCAGTACATGTCACAGGAGGAGGCAGTAGACACCTGCCGAAACGATAATTACTCCCAGTGAGGTCTAAAGCACTGTTCAGGGGGTGCTGTGAACTTATCATAAAACCCAGCTGTGACCTCACTGAACGTTTCCCTTTGTGTCTCACAACCCAAGGGGGCAGTCACAGCCTGCCCTCTAAAGACAACTCTATTCCTCCACTCAAAACTACAAGCACCTAATAACACACACCCTTCACTCAAAAATTTAAAAATCATCATGGCGACTCCTACACCAGCCTCGGAGTCCCCATCTGGGGAGTACTGGGACAGTAGCCCCTTTTCTGTTCCCTCCTACTTTCTCTATCCTCATTTTCGGTCCAAAGCTGGATGTTGCGTTTATGTGCGCAATGACTTAACCTGCTCTCGTGCCCACGCTCTTGAATCTTCCGAGTTTTCCACCATCTGGCTACGACTACAGAGTCACTCTCAAACTAAATTTATCTGTGCTGTATACCTCTCACCTAACTCCTCTGACTATAAGAAATTCTTTGACTACTTAACTTCCAAAGTGGAGCACATTCTGACCCTCTTCCCTTTTGCAGAGATCTCCATTCTTGGAGACTTCAATGTTCACCACCAGCTTTGGCTTTCCTCTCCCTTCACTAACCATCCTGGTTAACTAGCCTTCAACATTGCTATCCTCCATGACCAAGAGCAATTGGTGCAACACCCTACTCGTATTCCTGACCGTCTTGGAGATACGCCCAACATTCTTTACCTTTTCCTGACCTCTAATCCTTCTGCTTATGCTGTCACCCTTTCTTCTCCGTTGGGCTCCTCCGATCACAATCTCATATCTGTATCTTGTCCTATCGCTCCAATCCCTCCTCAGGATCCCCCTAAGCGAAGGTGCCTCTGGCGTTTTGCCTCTGCTAGTTGGGAGGACCTGAGGAGGTATTTTGCTGATTTTCCTTGGAATGACTACTGCTTCCGTGTCAGAGACCCGTCTTTGTGTGCTGAGCGCATAACAGAGGTGATAGTGTCTGGCATGGAGGCGTACATTCCTCACTCTTTTTCTCGTCCTAAACCCTCCAAACCTTGGTTTAACACAGCTTGTTCTCGTGCTATACATGATAGAGAAGTGACCCACAAAAGGTACTTAAGCCTTCCATCACCAGAATCTCATGCACTTTATATTTCTGCCCGAAACCATGCCAAGTCTGTTCTCCAACTAGCCAAAAACTCCTTTATTAACAAATAGTGTCAAAACCTTTCAAGATCTAACTCCCCTCGTGACTTCTGGCATCTAGCCAAAAATATCTCCTATAACTTTGCTTCTTCTTCTTTCCCTCCTTTATTTCAACCAGATGGCACCACTGCTATCACATCTATTTCTAAAAATGAACTCTTCGCTCAAACCTTTGCTAAAAACTCTACCTTGGACGATTCTGGGCTTGTTCCTCCCTCTCCTCCACCCTCTGACTACTTCATGCTACCTATTAAAATTCTTCGCAATGACGTTTTCCATGCCCTCGCTGGCCTAACCCCCGGAAGGCTTATGAACCTGATGGGGTCCCTCCTATTGTTCTCCGAAACTGTGCTTCCGTGCTTGCACCTTGCCTAGTCAAACTCTTTCAGCTCTGTCTGTCAACATCTACCTTTCCTTCTTGCTGGAAGTTTGCCTACATTCAGCCTGTTCCTAAAAAGGGTGACCGTTCTAATCCCTCAAACTACCGTCCTATTGCTTTAATTTCCTGCCTATCTAAAGTTTTTTAATATATCCTCAACAGGAAGATTCTTAAACATCTATCACTTCACAACCTTCTATCTGATCGCCAGTATGGGTTCCGTCAAGGCCACTCTACTGGTGATCTTCTGGCTTTCCTTACTGAGTCTTGGTCATCCTCTTTTAGAGATTTTGGTGAAACTTTTGCTGTTGCCTTGGACATATCAAAAGCTTTTGATAGAGTCTGGCACAAAGCCTCCTACGGCTTCTATCCTTCTCTCTGTAACTTCATCTCAAGTTTCCTTTCTGACCGTTCAATTGCTGCTGTGGTAGATGGTCACTGTTCTTCTCCTAAATCTATTAACAGTGGTGTTCCTTAGGGTTCTGTCCTGTCACCCACTCTCTTCTTGTTATCCATTAATGATCTTCTAAACCAAACTTCTTGTCCTATCCACTCCTACGCTGATGATACCACCCTGCACTTTTCCACGTCTTTTCATAGACGTCCAACCCTTCAGGAGGTAAACATTTCACACAGGGAAGCCACAGAACGCTTGACTTCTGATCTTTCTAAAATTTCTGATTGGAGCAGAGCAAACTTGGTATTGTTCAATGCCTCTAAAACTCAATTCCTCCATCTATCAACTCAACACAACCTTCCAGACAACTATCCCCTCTTCTTCATTGACACTCAACTGTCTCCCTCTTCTACACTGAACATCCTCAGTCTGTCCTTTACTTATAATCTGAAATGGAAACTTTACATCTCATCTCTAGCTAAAACAGCTTCTATGAAGTTAGGTGTTCTGAGACGTCTCCGCCAGTTTTTTTCACTCCCCCCCCCAGCTGCTAACTCTGTACAAGGGCCTTATCCGTCCATGTATGGAGTATGCTTCACATGTGTGGGGGGTTCCACTCATACTGCTCTTCTAGACAGGGTGTAATCAACAGCTTTTCGTCTCATCAACTCCTCTCCTTTAACTGACTGTCTTCAGCCCCTCTCTCACCGCCGCAATGTTGCATCTCTAGCTATCTTTTACCGCTATTTTCAGGCTAACTGCTCCTCTGATCTTGCTAACTGCATGCCTCCCTTCCTCCCGCGGCCTCGCTGCACAAGACTTTCTTCTTTCTCTCACCCCTATTCTGTCCACCTCTCTAATGCAAGAGTTAACCAGTATTCTCAATCATTCATTCCTTTCTCTGGTAAACTCTGGAACTCCCTGCCAGCTTCTGTATTTCCCCCTTCCTATGACTTGAATTCCCTCAAGAGGGAGGTTTCAAAACACTTATCCATCAATTTTTGACTACTGCTTTGACCCTTTTATGGGACTGGCATTTCAGTGGGCATTTTTTTTTTTATTGGATTTTTGTTGCCCTTGGCCAGTGTCCTTCCTACATAAAAAAAAAAAAAATGTATACTGTACTCACCAGGATCCAGTCTCCTGCTGCTGCTGCTGCTGCTGCTGTTGGTGATGGTGATGGTGGTGGTGATGGGGATAATGGTGACTCCACGCCCTCGGCCAGGCGGTGGTCCACCCGCACCACCACGCCCGCGGCAGCCTCAGCAAAGGTGTCCATCGGGGGCGGCAGCGTCCACCCCACCACCGCCTCTCGCCGCCCCGCCACGCCCGCCACGCTCACGCTGGACATCGCGGCGGGCACCACTGCGGGAGGACACGGAGGGCGCGGACTTCAGGCCAAGGCTGTTTGCTTCCCACTCCCCTCACCTTACTTATCTCTTTCACACACACACACACACACACACACACACACACACACACACACATACACACACACACACACACACACACACACACACACACACACTTACCCACTGCCAGAGGATCAAAGATGTGCGTGAACTCCTTATTTCCCTCCGTTAGTAAATTCGTCACAATGAATTTCATAAACATCATCTCGTTCTGCTGGGGAGAAAAAAATTAAACAACTACTGATTCATGAAGAAACACTCCAATACACAAACATGTACTGACACGAAATAAATAAAATAAGTAAATAAATAAATAGTAAATGAATAAAATTAGTTAATTTCCTTTAACCTTTCCTTCACGCGTTTAAAGTTTAGGGTGCATGTTTGACTACGAATGGTCTAAGAGGCGACAGAGGAAGCTGTGACGAGCCTGAGATCGTCTGCTTAGTGTACACACCGCGGTATTGTGGTAGGCATTGCCGTTCCAGCCGCAGCAGTTGTTCATGCAGGATGTCTCCAGACACGTACCTTCCACACACTCACAAAACCTGCAAAGATGAAAAGCAATGTTAGCATGTGTTTCCAATCTCTCTCTCTCTCTCTCTCTCTCTCTCTAAAGGCATGGGGAATAAGTATAGTCATTATTTTGTTTATCTACCAAGACTGGACAAACGGAAGGGTCGAAAAAGTGTTTATTCTAATGATCATTTCCATGAAAACTAAAGCTTCCCTTCCCCTTCTAATTAGGGAAACTTATTCACACTTGGTTGAAAAAATTTGTGAAACTTAATCATAATTTGACGTTAGATTTGATAAACGTATTCATATTTAGCCATGGAATTAGATAAAGTTCCTCGTAATTCGTCACTGGATCAGATAAACTTACCCACACTTAGTCAAAACTTTAGGAAAACTTACCCATAAGTCGTCTTAGGATTAGATAAACTTGCTATAGGATTACATAAACTTACTCATCATTTCCCATTGGATTAGACACACACACCAAAATATTACGAAAATTTACTCAGTCACTCTCCCCTGCCTTCCTCCCCTCACACACACACACACATGTAGAAATCGTATTCATCTGTCGTTAATACCGTAAAAACTCCCTCAAAAATCTTTATAACCAACTAGAACTACAGCCTTCCAGAAGTAGTGGAGGTGGGGCGCTGAGGTGTTTCAGAATATAGGCCCTCGGCGTCCCTGCATCAAAGGAGACTTACTGGCACTGGTCGGACACACAAAGGAAGGGGAAATAGTCTTCTTTGGAGCTCTGGGCGGGGTTATAAGGCCTGGTCCACGTGCACTCCAACACCTCCCAGTTATAGAAGCGGCAGCCGAAGTCCTCCAGATCCAACACCGGGACTGAAGGAGATACCGTATGAGTGTAAGCTGGAATCCTGGAAGCTGGGGAGTTTGGCTCCTGGAATGCTGGAATGTTGGAATACTGGGATGATGAAGTGATGGAATTAGGAGAATACTGAGATGCTGGAATACTGAGATACTGGAATACTGGAATGCTGAGATACTGGAATGCTGGAATACTGTGCGAGTGACTTACATCCGACGTTGATAGCCGCGAGGATGGAGAAGGTGTGGGTGTCGATGCAGATCAGGCGGTAGTGGCCAGGTAGGTCCTCCTTCAGGTACACCTCCACCACGCCCTCCCCCACCACCTGCCAATAGGGGGAGGGGCGTCAGGGGTGGGGATAGTCCTACACACTGACTGACTGACTGACTGACTGACTGACCACACACACACACACACACACACACACACACACACACACACACACACTAGCCTGGTGACTCTGCGTGCTGCCATTCTGGTGACCAAACTCCTGCGACACGAGGGTCATCACTGCCTGGCTTGGGTCACACTCCTCCAGCTCCACTAACTCAATCCTGCACGCCTCCACGTCTCCTGCCGCCACCACGAAGCCGAACTGGTTTTCTGGACAGTCTGTGGAGGAGAGTGATGGGTTGAATGAGTGAGGAGCGAGTGAGTGAGTGATTGGTTGATTAATTCATTAACTGACTGACTGACTGCTCAATTATTGATTGACTGACTCACTGGTTACCTGACTCATCGACTGATACACTAAATAGCAGAAGTAGATAAACAAATCTACTTTTGAACCTTCAACCACGATAATAACAAGCACTGGGTATAAACAAGGTCAAAATCAAGTTGTACAATGCTTCAGGAATTTAACCTGACCTTATCTGACTGCCTGCACGTCAGTTAGTGTCTGGTAGCATTGGACAGAATAAGCAGCGACAAACACACACACACACACACACACACACACACACACACACACACACACACACACACACACACACACACACACACACCTGCCTAACCTTTCATGGAAGCCTCAAATGCGCCGGAACCCATAGCCTGGAATCCACCTTTCTTGTGTTCCACCTCCGATGATTGCCAAACGGTCATCTTCAAAACAGAGGCGTGACTTTCTGATGCTTTGTAACTGGCGACGAGAGTGCTGGAGGTCTCAAGTGCTGAAGTGGTCATGTTTGGCTCTGTCCTTTGAAGTGCTAGGGTGCTGAAGCTGCTGGTTGTGCTTCTTTGTGGAGCAAATGAGCCTCTGGAGGTGAGGGAGGGCGTGGTGAGGGAAGGCGATGTGTGTTCTTCGGCCCAAGCTGGAGAGAAGGAGAGGAGGGCCAACCAAGCATACACGACCCTTGCCCTGACCTGCCGGCCCTCCATCCTCACATGGCTGACGTAGTAGTAGTAGTAGTAGTAGTAGTAGTAGTAGTAGTAGTAGCAGTAGTAGTAGTAGTAGCAGAAGCAGCAGCAGCAACAAAAGTAACAATATTAGAACCACTGAGCACGATTTGAACAGCAAAACCATAATAATAATAACAATAATAATAATAACAATAATAATAATAATAAGAAGAAGAAGAAGAAGAAGAAGAAGAAGAAGAAGAAGAAGAAGAAGAAAAAGAAGAAAAAGAAGAATCAAGGAGAGAAGAGTATGTAGGTAGAAAGAACATTACGCAATAAAAACAAAAACAAAAAAAACAGTCGATAAAGTGACAGATCAAATCACACCGGAACACTAGGGACTTGGCATCAGTGTTGGGTTATCTCCTTGCGTCAGTCAGCGAGGCGGTGAGGCGTGTGGGGGAAGCCAGGCGTGGGAAACAGATGGCGCTGGTGAGGCTCTCATGACGTGCTTTGTTACTTATTTTCAGAGGCTACATGATTAGTTGGGTTATCATGTGTTATTGTTATTATTATCATTATTTTATTGATGCAGAATCTTTGTTAAACTCATTATAATCATGAAAAGACCCTTGAAAAACCCAACAGCTTCCACGACAACCTCTTAAAGCACTTGTGATTCAGTATCGAAATGTCTGAGAATGAAGTCTTACCTGAAGTCGCGTGTGCCAAAATCATGCACAGTCTTGAGGGTGAATATTTTGAAAGAATACGGAAAGACGGAACACGACCTTTAATCATCCCTCTAAGGACACAATGAGGTACAAACACACCCTTAGAATGTAATGATACAAATTGTACTTACTTGAAAATGACAGGGACTGACACCTCTTCTTTTCCTTCTTTGTGTAGCAACAAGTTTGTCTTTCCGAGTGACGAGACAGTGGACGTGGGCGAGGCTAGTGTGACATATGGAGCCTGTACGCTCTGCCCTCTCACCACAACAATTTTCAAAGGCCACAGAGATAATCAACCGGGTTCTCACGAGTGTTCCTCCTGTTAATGATGCAGAAAGCTTGTTAATCTATCACTAGAACCATAAAAACATCCTTGAAAATCCGTGTCACTTCAACTAGAGCCTTTTGTATAGTGGAGGTGCGGGTAGAATTGCTTCAGAATGACCAGACATGGCACGTGTCTTTCAAGAGCGTGAGATCCGGGCAGACTGTGGCAAGGCGACGGGGCGCTTATCACAACCCCTAATCCTTTTAATCAACGTGAGTCTGCTTGTCGTGTTAGTAAACCTGTTATCGGCGGCTCACACCTCACCGACGCCCACGCCGCTGTGCTGACACGAGAGGCGCCAGGAAGCGGAGCGTTAAGGTTTCCTTGTGCCTTAGAGGGCGGGAAGATGTTATCAGAATTCACAAATGCAAAAATATAAGTGGCATGGTGTGACGTTACATCTAAGGCCGGTATTTTGAAACGCTCTGGTCCCTCACCACGAGTGCTTTCAAAGGCCACAGAGATCATTAGCCAGGTTCTCAATAGTCTTTTTCCTGTTGATAATATAGAAAATTTTGTTGATCTGTCACCAGAATCATAAAGACACATTTAAAACTTCTGTAATTTTCGTACGTAAAAAATGATGGGAGAAAAACTTTTGTATTTTCTTACGTGTGGCAGACTTGGCTGATCTCACGCATTACTACTCGCCGGCAAACACAAGCGTTCGTACTGTAATTTCGACTTCGGATTATAATTAGACAACAACCATGCTATGCGTATGTTAATCTTATGTCGAATAGCTGTTAACTAAATGTTTGTTGTTTTACCCACATTTTTTGCATCATCATGAGTATTTTTTAACACAATTTTTATAAGTTTGTTACCAATTTATCTATTTATTCAAAGGAGGACATCGCCCTGAGATGGTGGGGCACCCGGCGGGCCACAGCCCTGACAGTTTTCCTTCAACCCAGCCAGTGTGTGCGGCCAAGCCGTCCTCACAACACACAAGGGAGTCAACAACAATAACAATAACAACAGTAGTAATAAGAAAAAAAGAACAACAGCAACAACTAGTGCCAAGAAATATGAATCACATGGAACCACCAACTCCTGGTATCAAGGCATTCACTCTCCACTTTATCCCATGACGTAATTTGACCCTTCAGAAAAAAATAAAAACAAAAATACACACGAACATACAAATATATATAGATATATAAATACAAAAAAATGTGCATAATACACTCACACAGGGTTACAATAAAGAAAAACACTTATTTTATACACAAGATGTATTTGTCATGTTATACAGTAGAAACAGACTACACAGTGTAAATGGTTAGTGTACAAAGCATAAATACAATCATACGATGAAAAATAAAGAAAAAAAGAAAAGCAAATACTCGTATGTACAGTTGTTAAAAGTTTGACAGCTGTGGCAATTTGGCGCTAAACAAGACAGTGAACCTATCCTGAAATATCCCCGCTGCCAGCCTCGCCTCGCCGCGCTCCCTTGCCTCGCCTCGCTCCTTCAACACATGAAGATGAAAATAAATACTAGAACCACATGAAGGTTAATCCATCCCAGATACTTCGGGAATTGTTAAGGTTAAGTAGTAGTAGGGTAGCGTAGTTAACCTAACCAAACCAAATTCTTCGTGTGATCCAAATAGAACCTCCAACAGTATTAGCACAATTAATCCAACCTGAGACGCCGTTTTCTGTGTCACACTTGGCAGGAAAATCACACGAGGAACTGATGTTAAAAAAGAAGCGACGGCGAGACGAGACTAACAACAATTTAACAAGAAGTCGAGAATTCAGGGACAGTTTGGGTATTTGTCAGAACACGAGGTCTTGAAGCAGCGAGTGAACCCAGCGAGTGAGTTTTCGCCTGTCTCGCGATGTGTTGTGTTCAGCCCTCGAACCTCACGAAGGGAAGGAAGGAAGGAACAAGCACCCTATAGTTGTGGCGGCGACGGCAGCCTTCAGAACAGCTTGCAGGATGTGTGAGGGAGGGAAGAGGAGGGAAGGACAGGGAAAGGGGAGTCTATACAATGTTGTCATACTACTCTGCATGACATTTAGTATTTTTTGTACAGTAAAGCTCTCACAAATGCTGACCAATCACTAAACTCATGACTTAAAAAGGTATAAAAACATCCGTAACTCACTCCAGCAACAGGAAGCAAACGAGTGAGTCAGTGAGTGAATGAGTGACAGAAAACATTAAAATTAATTGAGTATAAAGGTTTGAGGGTTTGGGGGAGGGTGAATCCACGAGACAAGAGCTTCGGTGACCTGTACTAAAAACGGGGTGAACGAGCAAAAGTCTGGAACACACTTCTACGAGAGCTACTTGGGAGGATATAATAGTAGCTAACCACAGGCGGGTAGTTGCACTATGAATATAACTTTTGCAATCACAATTTCGTTCTTTATACACTTACATTCGTAAAGATGAAAACTGAAGTCATATGTTCTTTACAAATACATTTTTTTTATTTATTATACTTGTACACTGGTGACGCTAAATGAACTGGTGAAGGAAACTGAGCTGCACTGTACTCGCCATTCCATTTTCTTTCTTCCCATGCATTTCTTGAATAGCACTCGTGTTCAACAAACACCAACCGCTTGCCAAGACGTTATTCCGAACTCACAATGACAAAAAATATGATAATTATGGTAATAATAATGATAACTAGCATACACATACTTAATATTAATGTGCTAATTTTTCTTTTTTTTTTTTTTAGGGAAGACCTAACCTGCATAAGACTAATACCGGACTAGCCACAGCGATATCTGGTGTGCGTGGGCCGCGGCACCCTCAGCGTCTTCCGGTGCCCCGAGATGCAACACTCGCGGGCGTCCCCTCCATAACTTACGGCTGAGCGGATCAAGTAGTCTAAATTAGCGTTAATCTACGGTGCTTAAATAGACATAACTTTCATATGGACAGATGCACTGTGGACTGACTGTTTCCATTGCTTTAGGGTTCAGGAGCGGGAGGACGACAGCTGAGGGTCGTGGTGCGCGACAAGAGCCCACAGCCTCCAGACGGCGGTACGTAACTTAACATCGGACCAAACCGAATCTTTTACTTTATATACTGAACCTTGTCAAATAATAGTACAAAAAAGATACAAAAAAAAAAAAAAAAACATACCACATAATAGCAAAACATGTAATGGCGCTCTGCCATAAAATGAGTTTTAAAGCTGCTTACAAAAAGGTAAGATAAGGTAAGGGGTACTCTTGAAAAAATGTCATGCAACAGGGAATTAACCATAATATAATAATAGTTAGGATTATGATAATATCACCTAAACATATACATACAGAGTACAAAATGCATTAAAAAACACTCCGGTTTGACACACTCGACCTCTCTCCTCAGCGGCGGTTCTTGCATTTCCTCCTGCATTACACACACACACACACACACACACACACACACACACACACACACACACACACACACACACACACACCTCCTCGATCTTCACCCTTTACAGCTCCTACTGCTCGCCAATTTAAAGTTAATATATTTCATGTTAACCCAAAATCAAAGACCTCTCTATTTCTCTTTCACTCAGACACAGAACATTCCCAGCAGCATTCCAGCACCAGACATCGCTCCTACCTCCCTATACAGCATGTTCCGATTAACTTGACGGTCAAGCCCAGCCCCTTCCACCCAGCGTCAAATACTACTCATTGTATTACAGAAAGGAGAGAGGGGAGGTGCTTCGAAAAAAAAAAAATGTCAGTTTTAATGTTAAATGGAGTATTGGTGACAACACACACACACACACACACACACACACACACACACACACACACACACACACACACACACACACTTGAACGAATAAATGACCATAATGACATCCTTGTGTGCATCATGTTAAACTACAAATACTGTATAATAATAATAATAATAATAATAATAATAATAATAATAATAATAAAAATAATAATAAGCCAAATTCATGAGTGGGATGGATCGATTTCATAAAGGTAATGCCACGTGTGGGCTTAGTGGCTTCTTGCAGCTTCCCTTTTTTTGCTAATAATAATAATAATAATAATAATAATAATAATAATAATAATGGAGAAACAAGGAAAAAGCAAAACAATAAGCTGAGTCTAAACACAAGACCTTTGGCAACATTAATCTGGCTGAATAATAATAATAATAATAATAATAATAATAATAATAATAATAATAATAATAATAATAATAGTGAATAGAATGAAATGATAGGCAGTACAACAAGTTAGGAGTACTTAATGGTGGTGGTGAAGGCGAGGACCTATCTGGATATGACACCACGCACGGAGCAATAAGGACAATGGTGACATGTTCAGTGGAGGTATACAACAGTTACTTGTAGTGCTGCCGCTGCTGCATGAACGCAACACAAGGGACAACAAATGTTCTGCACGTAGCTGATCACAAGAAACACATCAACTCGAGAAAATAAAAACAACCACCAGAAATAAAATCTCGAACTTCTTAGATTATGAAACCAATGATAAAATTATAAGGTAAATTTAAAAAAACAACAATATATATTACGATACGCAGAACTAAAGAAAAGACAAACATGGTGACATGAAGAGTAACTGGCTAACCTACACAGATCTGTTCCACGGTGGTGCTGGTGGTGGTCAAGGATGAGGAATAAAGTACTAATTTGTAATATGGAAGTAACACTAATTTGTATACAGGAAAGTTAGTGGTATTACTTAATGTATGAAATTCTCTCTCTCTCTCTCTCTCTCTCTCTCTCTCTCTCTCTCTCTCTCTCTCTCTCTCTCTCTCTCTCTCTCTCTCTCTCTCTATGCTAAGTGAATGTGTAGCAGCTGGTGCCAGACTTAACACTCACATGAGGAATAAATAAGGAGTGAATACTGCAATATGACACTGCAAAGGTACAGAAATATGAGAAAATTATATGCATTAGGTACCTACACTATGTCAGAATCTACGATACGTGAAATATACACTGATACATCTAAAGGAGAACTCAAATTACTGGAACAAAAACGTGAATCCTGAAGGGTGTTGTGGGAAAGGGGGTAGATCATAACACAAGGTAACTCATGGCAAAACTGAATTGGCTGGGAGAACAATGATGCCCTAGGAACATATTGTGTTTAATGGAGTTCCAATAGTTTTTACAGGTCTGCCAAAAGCCCGAATAATTAGACATCTGATTATCAAAACTACTTCGGTCAATGTATATGGACAACACACACACACACACACACACACACACACACACACACACACACACACACATCAAAGGCAAAACATGTATGGCATAACAATAAGTTGCATTCATGAGTTATGGTGCTGTTGCTGCTGCTGCTGTGGTACTAAAAACACAATTTTTCCTGAAGCATACCATGTGTTTCTGCACCAAAATGTCAAGCAATCCCGGATCTCCTCACTTCAGATGCTGCAATACCTTAAATGCCTAATATCTACACACCCCAAACCAAACACTAATACTTTGCATATGTCCAAACCTTAACATACCTCATTTACCACGACCTCAAAAAGTAAAAGGTCTCTACATCAAGCTCTCCATATAGGGTATGTATATATATAAGCTATCCATCATACAGTTCTTCCTCCTGCCTTTTAATGACCAGACACACGCCCACCCAAGCACTGCCTCACTCCTATCCAGTGTCTCCTTTATAATGTTTGGTGCATCCTGCCTTGCTCCTCAAAAGCCAAATGCATACAGGACCAACCACAAACACACTTGTCTGGTAGCTGTCAACAACACAGACCAAGGGGCACCAGCTCTTTGGAAGTAAAAGCAAACCTTCAACCCCTAACATAACATTAACTCAACCACTGGCAAAGCAAAGGAGAGAGATCATGTACCAGGAACAGAAACACATGAAACCTGGCACATTTTCCTACCAAGCCTTCAAGAAGCTTCATGTTGAGGTGGAGTGTAAGGCAATGGATGAGAATACTGTAAGCTGAACACATACACTAAACCCAATCTTGGAGTGACACCTGCCCTGCCTTCACAAACCTTCAGCAGTGTGGCACCTGGCTCAACTGTTGGTCCACAGACTCCTGTGTGCTGCCAAACACACATTCCTACAGTGGCACAGTTACTTGCAATGACTGCATCTCCAATCTTACAAAAGTTCAATTTGTGCGAAGTTCTGACTGTCTGACTTAGACACACCACAGAGAGCACCAATGGAGGTGTGACCCCACCTAGTAGATGATGTGGAACAAGCAATGATGCAAGTCTTTATAAATATCTATTATGTTTGCAATGAATGCTGAAATATCACCTATAATAATAATAATAATAATAATAATAATAATAATAATAATAATAATAATAATAATAATAATAATAATAAATAAAAATAATAATGATAATAATAATAATAATAATAATAATAATAATAATAATAATAATAATAATAATAATAATAATAATAATATCAAAATATGTAATCCAAATAAACTAGTATTCCCTTCCCTCTTTGGCCAAACACCTCCCTCTCTTCCTCTTCCTCCTCCTTCTTCCCACACCAGTCCAACCACAGTTCCACCTAATCTTCACGACCACTACTACCTTACCAGCTCACCGTCCACCCTTTCCCCTACACCAAGGAAGCTAAGGAACATACACACACACACATACACACACCATGTCATAACCATAATAAAAATATAAATAACCTAAAAGTGACTGCATTACATTCTCATTTACTTAGTACCAATTATCTGCATTAATAGTATGATAATAATAGTAATAATAATAATAAAAATAAAATCAATAATCCTTTCATTTCAGTGTCTTGTATCTTTTCATAATAAGTATATAAATAAATCTACCACTTCCCCTGGATCATTCTGGCTTTACAGGACTACTTGTATTTCTATCGTTTTTAAATTTCAATTGTAAACTGTATATTACTACAAAGTGCAATAATAACACTGACTTCTTTTCTACAACTCCTAAGTCATCGTCAAGATAATATTTGTAAGACGACAGCAAGAGAAAACACACACCAGGAACTTCAAGTCTTGGGAACGAAGCTCTGTGTTACTTAACTGGAGTGAGTGTGAGTGCAACAGACAGACAGACGCAGACTGGCATCCCAACCAACACCTCTATTGTATGAACAGGAAATAAGGAAACAAGCTCACACCTCCCATTTGATTCAGTCAATCTAAAGCTCATGGTGATTCTTAACCAAACGTGGCAAAAAACAAATGCAAAGTAGCCTTACACACACACACACACACACACACACATACACACACACACACACACACACACACACACACACACACACACACACACACACACACACAAGTTGAGAGCCTTATCCTACACAAGACACAGTTCATAGAAAAGATTAATTCTACCTATATCAACCTTAAAATATCATGCCAGCCAATGCCTTTCCTCATCTGCTAGAAAGTAGTTGTAGTAACAGAGTGATAGTGGTAATAGCAGTAGCAGCTGAAACAATGATAACAGCTAAAAAAAAAAAAAACATGAAAAATAATGAGCAATGAGAAGACATACATATGCCCTTTCATCTACCAGAGAAAATTAGTATGATGGGGGTTGGGTTATTCACTATACACTTTGTTGTAGATACGTAATCCTTCGTATAAAGTGTGATATGATTCGGCCCTGTCTTGCATCCCTTTGAAGCTCTGCAGTGACCTCTAGTCCTCACTCCATTACCACTTGTCTCCAGGTCTTCCCATCACTGGCTTCTAACAGTTTGCAATATGCCCCTAAACCTCCAACAAAGACCTGTTAATTCTGCAGGAGTAACAAATATGATACCCCATTGAATCGCAACAAATAGCAATCATGTTCGGTGATGTTCCTGTTTCCACACTTGGCAACAGAGATGAGGGATGCACAAACTCTCTGTAACAAGCCGTGGGGAATAATGTGACACCTGAAGACTGTGTGTGGAGTGAGGACTGACCTGGTGTACCATCAAGGTATCTGGTAGTCAGCATTAAGACATGGTCCCCTGGTGCATTCATGAGACCCTTGCTCCCTGCACACACACATCAACCAATACAGCCTTGTCCTGTTAAGAGTTTCCTTTCCACAAAGCAAAATTAAATGTACCAAGATTTACAGGGAAAACCTCAATAATTTGCCAGTAGAGAGAAAACAGGCACAATGGAAATGGTGTATCCATGGCTAAGGGTTCACACTGCACACACAAAACCAGCAAGTCCTTGTAGACATTTCACATCAGCACCACCTTTCACTATACAGAAAGTCATGACACAACATCCTCTAGGAATGACACCTTACTATCATGCTTGCCACGGTGCCCCAAGGATACCATTCTTCCACATATTGCTGCACTAAAAGACAAACACCAGGTATGTGATTAGTATTTCCCTTTGACTATGGGCAGCAGAGGATTACTGTGCTCACTGGGACGACACACAACTTGGCCAATGATCGGACTACGGAAAACTAATACAAGTGCAATAGAACCAATGACCTAAACACTGACGCATGGCCAGCTCTCTCAGTGCATAGGATGGGTGAGGAGATACATGAAACTATAACAATTGATTCAAACTTAGAGGTGGTAGTGTAGCAGCAAAATTCAACTCAGAAGCTATGTGGTTGCTTATGACATAAAAAATAATAAATAAAACTGTAATATGCCTATGCAAACTAAATGACATAAACTTGGGATGCTTTAGTACCTTATGATAAGACCACTTTCACTTAAAATATAAATGATATAGAAAATTGTGCATATAAAGTACACCCCCATTCTGATAAAGCAAATGACTAAGAGTAAAGTACCATTTGATCTCTTCCCTCAAAATGTTCTGCTATGTACAAAACAGGCTAAGATCTGGCAAATACAGCAGGTTTCAGAGGACACCAAATTTTGGCCTACTAATCCCCCAAACACCCGGCAATGCATCCTGCTCCATCTGGATGAGGGTCACTTGAGGGAGGCAACAACACAAGCACAAACAATGATGACTAAGAAGCTTGAGCACAGCGGGTCCTGCCTCTGTAACACACTCTACCGGAAGTCCTTGTTTTGTGCCCTCGGTCTTAAGTTACTTGCTTTAGTTTTCCTTATTTATCACAGCTTAAAAATAAATATAAAAATATCCATAAAAATGCAAAATGTGATGTAAAAATGTACAAAATTTCATGACAGACGCTATTCAGATATAATTTTTAGGAAGGGAATAATGTTTAGTAATTATCATGAATAATTGTTTTAACCTTTGCCTCTTTTTGTGAGTGATAACCTACATCTCTAGTCCCTCCCACATGTTACAGTGCAAAACTTCCTGCCCACAGACATACCCTCACTCACAGCCAGGATATGTATGTTCTTGGCAGACACTCCACAGCCTAAGCTCAAAGAAAACACTGCTGTATAACTGAGAGACACTCAGCAAGCTTACAGGACCATCAAACCATACAGGATTAATTAAAATATAAAAGCATAGGGCAGCAAAAAGGCCCAGCAGCAGTTGCCCGGCCTTGGAGATGCTTCCCTCTGGCCACACTGCACATCTCTCGGCTAAGCTTGGGACCGCACGACAGACCAGTGCGATGGACCAACTCCCACGGCCGGGACACTCAGGTCCCTTGCTGCGCGCCTCTTTCCTGGCCCACTAGCAAGTCAAGCCAAGTCCCTTGTGTGCACTACTGCAGGAACTGTGTTGTGCTGCAAAGGGAAACTTTTCACTGACATTTTGATGTGACTCAAAGTTGCTATCAATCCTGAGCCTGGGAGTGCACACTAGTGACTGGAGTCAATCCAATGCATAACCCGGTCTCCAATGTGACCTTTATGCCTTACAGAACTAAGTAAACAGCTTGACCAAAGAGCCAAGGTGTGTGAGGGACGTGGCCCTGGGGCTCCCTCTGGATAGTGGCGGGAGATTCTCACCATCAAAACAGACTTCAGTCGCACCTGACGGTATGCCACTTGGTTTGCTCCACCTAGAAAACTACTCTAGCAGATCAATTCCCAAAGCCTGGCGGAACAGAGTGCTGCACCCACCTCTGCTGGGCGGCACACGTCCCCACCAGCCATCTTGCTCCAGAAATACACAAATGACTCCACCCTCACTCCCTGCAGTGGTTGCTTAAGTATTAAAATTCATACTCTTAAAGATTGTGTCAAGCTAATGCTGGTTGGTGTAGCAGCAACTTCCTCAGAGGTTCTCCAGACCCTTGCTGTCGATGAACTCAACCAGTGCCTTGTAGCAGAACTCATACTGGGCCTGGGACCAAGGGAAAGACAGACAGTGAGAGAGAAAATCTGTAATGCTACACCCTTGGTTAATCACAAGCAAACATAAATATAGAAAGTCTACCCATTAAGTCAAATATCTACTAATGATATGGAGTCAAGATTGACAGTTATAAAGGACAGATTACTGATGCCAAGTATGAAATTCACATGGAGGCAAACAAAAGAAAACACCTGATACCTCCAGGTAAACAAACATTAAACTTTTGCATCAACTTACAAATTCCTGGAGTTGGAACTGCCGGAGAGCCCTTATTCTCCTGGAGGTCTGGAACACGTCCACCCGGCCCTCACGGCGCAAATGACGCAAGCAGTTGTTGAGGCAGACGTACACACTACTTCTGTCCCCACCACCCCTGGGAACACAACACTTAGTTAGTGCTGCTCGCTTCTTCCCGTGAACAAACCTGTATTTATCTACTTCTATGATTTCCCATCCTCTCTCCCTCCTCCCTGACTAAGCATCAATCCCTGCATTTCTCCTATCTCTCCTCTCTCTCTTTCTCCCACTCATCTCTTCTGATTAAGCTTCTCTCCTTGCTCTCAATTTTATCCTTCCCTGCAATACAACCACTTCTTCCTCCCTTACAGCAGTGCACTAAACACCCCCTTCTTCTTCCCCCCCTATACCAGTGCCACTCTCATTCTGCCTTCCCTTCCCTAAAAACCCCTCCTTCCCCTCCCTTCCCCCCCACAGCATTGGCACTCCCCACTCACGAGCAGTGGACGAGGGTGGGAGCAGCCGAGGAGAGGGTGGCGTCAGTGTGGGTCTGGACACGAGTGATGATTTCCATAATGCCATGGGTCACCAGAGGCACCTCCCCCAGCAGCCCTGACCACCCAATGTAGTGGAAGTGGGTCACAGTGAGCACGTCGCTGTTCTGCAAGTTACAGGAGGAGTAAGGGAGTAAGTAATAGAAGTCAGGATGATTTTCTAATGTGTAAGGACACCAGCAGAGCAATATTCACAAAAAGTCACTGTTTTTGTCATTAAGTTTAGTGATCTGAGATGCTGGCAGGGAAACACTGACTATACACTACAGTTACAAATCAAGAAGTCACCAAGTCATACCTTGGTGTTGGTGAGGAGGAAGGAACGACACGAGTACTTGGGGTAGCTCTCACTCGACACCAGCTTGACGCAGATGTGTTCGTAAGTCTCCTCATCATCAGGCCAGTACTTGTTACAGCATTGTTCACCACTGCCCAGCTGCACCAACACAACAAATCAGTACACAGCTCACAACACACACATACATTCCTGTCCTTAAGTGTATTTCATCTCACTACACTAACACATGTCTCTCTGTTTCCTTCATATGTATTCCTCTCTATCTCTCTGTGTGATCTATAACTTACCATCTTTCTGTGATTTCAAGTTTATCCATTTCTGTGATCTCTAGTTTGTCTTACTCTCTGTCATCTACAACTTATCCACATCTAAAGCCTACAAACTATCCAATTTCTTTTTTTGCCTATAACTTAATCTCTCTCTCTCTCTCTCTCTCTCTCTCTCTCTCTCTCTCTCTCTCTCTCTCTCTCTCTCTCTCTCTCTCTCTCTCTCTCTCTCTCTCTCTCTCTCTCTCTCTCTCTCTCAATCTTCTCTCTCTGGTTTCCTGCTGCTTTCCTAATTTGTGTTTGATATGCCCATTATCAATAACTTGTCATTTTATCCTTCTGTCTTGCATGTGTCTTCAATGGCCCCTACATCTACTACAGAATGCTAAATAATGCTACACTGTATATCTTGTTTACTATTCAATGTTTACACGCTTTCACTACATTTCCTTTCATAATGGTACTTACAAACTGCACTGAGTTGTAATCTAATATTTACTGGTATTCCTCTAGTGTCTGGTGTTACTCTGGTATAATGAAGCAATAACAACTAATCAATAACCAACATTCTAGTGCATGATTATATAGATTTCTCAAGTGCCTTTCCTTCACCTATTTCTCCCTAACCATGTTACTTGAAGCTATCATTCTTAGGCTAAGCTTAACATAATAGTAAGCTTAAGCAAAGATGCCTCCAAATTAGTGAATCAACAGTGTTCAGCTTGTGAGCAAGTGAGTCGCTTGGCCCACCACATTTCACAGGCAGTGCTGGTGTCCATGCAGCAAGGCCACTGCCACCACCACCACCACCACCACCACCAGCACAACCAAACAACAAGCCCAGCAAGAGCCCAAAGCAGGAATAATGCAACTTTTTATCCAAAACACAGGGAGTCTGTTTAGATGTAGGTTCTACAAGTCATTTACATTGCTTTTTCTGCATTTTCCAGGCCAGAGCATGAATGCACAGTCACTTTAAAATCCAGTGCAGTATTTTTGCAGTAATATAATCTTCATGAGCAGAGAAAAGCATATCAATGATCAATAAAACAACAGTAAGTGAGGGACACAGTTTCCTACACTGAGGAAGACAGAGAAAGGACCCATTATGGTTATTGTTTTGGGAGGAAAGCTACAGGGAAAACATGACTCACAGGGGAGGATCAATATGTGTGTGTGTGTGTGTGTGTGTGTGTGTGTGTGTGTGTGTGTGTGTGTGTGTGTGTGTGTGTGTGTGTGTGTGTGTGTGTGTGTGTGTGTGTGTGTGTGTGTGTGTGTGTGTGTGTGTGTGTGTGTGTGTGTGTGTGTGTGTGTGTGTGTGTGTGTGTGTGTGTGTGTGTGTGTGTGTGTGTGTGTGTGTGTGTTGGTGGTGTTCAGGGGACCTGGGGGTTGGTGGGAAGGGAGAGGGGGGTGCAGAGGGCTGACTGGGAGGCTATAAGAGGCTGGGGGCAAGACAGCTTGTTCTTAGCACATCCTTCACAGCACAGTTATGAGTCATACATGTGCTTGCCACAGCCACACTGACTTACTACAAAATATGAAAATACAGTTCCAGCAGCCATGAGATAAGCATAATAAACACACTAATGATGTATCGGATATCCACACCCTAACTGCACCACTTTGAGAATCCACAAACTAAGCACCTGCATGAATTTGTAATAAAAATCCACATCTGCAATTGAGACATCCACACCTGTATTCACCACATGTGAAAAGAATATGGCCATTATGCGAGTGAATACAGATAAGACCATGGTAAAGTGCTATGGGGTCCTTACTGAGACTCTTAATTCATTACCTGCGTCCATGTCCAAATCTGACTTTCACACTTCCACGGGTACCTTTATAGAAACTGATATCTGCACCCACAAACCTACACACACACTCTCCATACACACCCAGGTCCCTATCTCTGAATTCAGATATCCGATACATTGCTAAAACACACATAAATAAATGTTGAGCTTTACCATAATATAAAACAGAACTACGAGTAATAACGGTGACTGAATGTAAAGAAATACATCAGTGACAGTCTTGAAATAATTGCCTCTGCTGCTCCCTATGAATGAAGGACAAACTATCACTAAAAGGAAAAGGAAACATCATAAGCACTATGTCAAGGCAGGTCAGGAAAGAGACCTTAGAATGCTTTATGTAGGAGCTGAAAGATGCAGGCAAGAATGTGGTGTGGGTGAGGGCAAGAGGGAGGCAGCACCACCACCACTACCACAGCCACAGCAATGAAGACAAGAGCACCACAAGTTGTATCAGGATAAAGTAACACTGCAGCAAAACCTTGATGGCTGACATCCATTCATCACATTTTTCTTTCATAGGATACAGTGACTGCAATGAAGCATAAACTAAAAATGACTCCAATGAAACACTAGTAAAAAAAAAAGTAATATGAAGACCACCTATCCCAGCTTCACTTTGTATGCATTAGGTTAGGTAAGATTAGGTAACATTGCATTAGCGTTACATTCATTACATTAGATTTCCCTTTAACTGCCACTTGGTACACCTTTACCTGATACATCTTTACTTGTTCTACAGCTGCATCCAATCTTTAAACTGAGAAGAAATTGCAAAATGTATTCTTTTAATTGCTAACTTTCTTCTAGACGCTTAAAGCAACCTCACGCATTATTTCTGGTGCTGCTAATTGTTTCGTGTTGCAGTGAAAAGTTTAGTTACATTGGGATACATCAGGTAACCTAATCTAATATCAAGCACAGCTGGGGTTGGCAATATTCACATGACCCTCTAAACATCACCATTTAAAACACACATAGTCAGCCAAGCCTCAGTGAGAGTGGCTTGGGTTTTCATTAGCACCATCAGCCAAGCCTCAGTGAGAGTGGGTTCAGTTTTCAATAGCACCAAGTCTCACAGCAAGCAGAGTCAAGGTTTTCCTGCAATGGTTCCAGTCCGTGCGTGAGTGAAGGCAAGACAGAAGAGAGAGAAGGCCCCAAGAAGGGAGTAGTGAAGAGAACAAGTTAGTAAGTTAGTAAGCTCAGCTCTTGGGAGATGTGGGAGTTAGTCAACACAGGGTTACACTAATCTTATAGGCATATTAATGAACTTTATTGGTAATTTACCTGTTCATGGCGCACCTAGTGGGGTATTAGTAAGTAATCAGTGAGTGGCTACATATGATCAAAGAATATAAATCACTAGCTTAAAATCTAAAACATCAGCAACTATTGGTTCAAAGTGTGATTCATAGCACACTGCAGTGGCCACAAGAATCACTCTAGGCAAATTCTACTGGAGTTAGCCAAATAGAGCTCACTGTAGACAAAATAGTACTTTGAAAGATTACAAAAGACTGAGAAAGATTGAAAAGTTGTAAAATGTCATCTACTCTTCAGCAGCACAGGAGACCATCAGTCTGGCACCAGGGAGAGTCTTGCAGCTGTATGTTATTTGTATTTGTTTACTTATTGCTTATTTATTCCAAGAAAACTGAATTAGCCAGTTACATAATACAAATTTGTCAAGTCATTATTTGTGGGTAACAATAAGAATTTAGGACAATCTCTCTCTCTCTCTCTCTCTCTCTCTCTCTCTCTCTCTCTCTCTCTCTCTCTCTCTCTCTCTCTCTCTCTCTCTCTCTCTCATCATATAGTAACCTTTCATGAGATTCACCCACAAATAAGTATGAAGGGGAAACACAAGTCTGCAACACACCCTGGCTGGTTCCAGATTCAACAGTCTGTGGCAGAGTAACGTTTGCATGGTAAGTCACAATGCAAACTTTGGCTATTCATACATTAATGAAGTAAAAATGTCTGGAAATAACATCTAGATTTACCACAAGACAAACATAAATGCTTTAGGTTAAATTTCAAGCAAAAATTTGATGTTAAATTTGAATGATCATTGTAATATTTCTGTAAGCAGTTAAGCAATATTCAACTTTATACATTTAGCTGCTTAGACATTACTTTTTTTGTCTTATGTGGCTACTCTCAGTCACTGGTCTTAAGCACTGTGCCTGACAGCACAAATTTTTCTGAAGCTTCACAAAATAAAGCCTTGCATTAGCTGATATTAATGTGACAGAATTTGGAAATATTATTATGATAGAATTTGGAAATTTGATAAAAGAAAAAAACATCAGATTAAGATCAATCACTTAGACATTAAGCACCCAAAAAAATAAAAAAAAGAAACGAAAAAGAAAAGTAAAAAAAGAAAAATCATCTCATCTTAATCTGAAAATATCAATTGATTAGGCAATGAATATTTAGCTTAGCTCAGGCATTCTTTACATGATGATGCTCAAATTTGTAGGATAAAATGAATACTTGACTCACAAAAGGGACAAAACACAAAATATTTGGGAGTTAAAGACAAACCCAAAACAGCTTGATGCTCTCACTACCAGCTATTAAGAATGAGCAGGGGAATGGTGGCCAATATTTACACAAGTTGGGGATGATCAAAGAAAAGCTTGGTTTGTGCACCTGCTAATTACATCACAAAGGGACCAACAAAACATTACACAGTTAGTGTGTGTATGGGAACCTTTCAGTCTCCCACTCTGGCTGTTGGGGCGTGAAGTATAGATGGGGAAGCGTCTCGAGATGTTATAAAAATGGGAGCCAGGTACAGAATAGAATGAAACTTTTCTATGCTTTACAATACCATAAAAGATGGAAAATAAGAGAAAGCTTAATATGATGCCACCTTCCTATACAATGCATTATGATCTGGCAAAGGAGTCACCATTAATTCTCCTTTAATATACTAGTGAACGTGAAGAGGAATTAATTTGCATGCCACCTGATAGGAGTGCACCAGTGATGCTGAAGTGAAGCTTAGTCCTTCTCTTAATGACAGCACTCAATGTATTAAGACTTCAGGACCAGACTGACAGCTTGGAGGATCAAAATGTCCCCTTGGAGAGTTGGAATGAAGTCAAAAGCCTCAAAAGTAAACAAAAGCCAATCACAAGTGACGGTGAGCAATGACGACAGTGTGTTTGTATCGAGAAAGGCTTAGTTCATGAGCAGTGTGACAGACAAGATGTGAATGAAAGGGAAAAACCAAAGTGAAGGATGGACCACATAAAGATCTGAGAGAAGAACTGTCAGAGAAAGATATGCATGAATGAGCTGGTTGGAGGAGAGCTGTCAGATCATCAACCTTGCCTGAAGTGGAAGATGTACAAAGAAAGAAGTGGAAGTGGAGATTTGAGTGGTGGGTCCATTCTATGAAGAACAAGGTGAGCGTACAAGTGATGCAGTGGTGTAAATGATAGTGTAAGGAAAGTTATTCTATTTACTGTAACCAGTGGGAAGTAAAGGACGGAGAAAAGCACAGATATTTAATCCGATTTATTATATTTACTGTGGGTGTAGGGAAGTGAATGATAGGAAATTGAAAGATGGAATAAGGCAAGGAAATATAATTGATTCTATTTACTGTTTGTGCAATGGGAAGTGAAGGACACAGTAATACGTGGAAATCACAAATCAGTTCTTACAGTTTACCAAGAGATTTTGTTACCATGAAGATACGACTGCTGCAAGAAGTGGAGCAGACGGTAGGTGTGGAAAATAATAAGAGTCACGTAAGTTGAGGAAGTTACATTGTAGATCAATGTGTGAGGGGTCTAGTAGGCAGGACAACAAAGAAGTCTCAAAATTATGACTGCCAGGTAAGTTTTCTTGGTCTGCTGTTAAACCAGGGCCTCCAGATAGAGAGCTGGTCTAACAGATGAACAAAGTGGGACCATCACATACATACTTCAGGTGACTATGGCATTGCGACATCGTGAAAGTTGGCAGTTAATGGCAGAGAGCTGACACAATGTAACTGGAGAGAGAGAGAGAGAGAGAGAGAGAGAGAGAGAGAGAGAGAGAGAGAGAGAGAGAGAGAGAGAGAGAGAGAGAGAGAGAGAGAGAGAGAGAGAGAGAGAGAGAGAGAGAGAGAGAGAGAGAGAGAGAGAGAGAGAGAGAGAGAGACCATGCATTTGGCTGGCTACTGGGTGAGTGTGTGAGCCAAATTGAAAGTGACATCTACAGTGAGAAAAGAGCAACTAAGTCATGCAAATAAATACCACAGCCTGACTTTTGCCTTGTTTCCTTCACACAGCACTGCCATGTGCACGCAAACCCATTACAGCACATTATGGGGCAGAAAACAAAAACTAGGAACACCCTGTCCAGTCATCCCCATCTGAGGGTAGGCTAGCAATTTGTGGCTGGATTGCATACACACAAATACATACAGTACATTCATAGATCTAAAAGGAGTGTGCATATTGTCACCATTACCTGCTGGACACTCACTACAGAGCATGACAACAAGCTTCTCTACCCAAAACCTGCCAGTGAAATGTGTTACAAGGCGTTCCTACTGCACCGCTCAATTCTATGTCCCCAGAGCTTGCGCCATCACCATTAGTAAGCTCCCTAACTCCTCTCAGGATATCACATGCGTAACAGATTTGCCCAGCAGCTCTAAACACACTCCTGCCTATGGGGTATCATCTGTCAATAAGCTCTTTGGTCTCACTCAGTATCGACAAGTGTTTCGTATGAACTGTTCACACCTGGGTTGTATCAGTCCCTGCCCAACCACTGATTTAGACTGCCTTGCTTTGCTCTGCTGTGGAAACAAATCTTGCTTTGTACAGTGAATATGTATTACCTTCCAAAATAATTAGTGACCTGCTACCTGTAAGAAGACCACCATTTCCTGGGGCTAGTGATGGGTGTGGACAGAGGAAGGAAAGGGATGAAGGATTGGTGCAAATTTATGAATGATGGAATGAATGCTGGTCTAGTGAGCTGTACCATTAATATTGAAAATTTGATATGACTAAGATTTCACTGAATGCCTGCAGTACTCTTGAAACAATTACATAAAAAATAAGACTGTCAACATGAATGATATAAACAAGATTAAAAACTGAGAAATAGCAGATAAATAAGGTTCAACAATGATTTATGCTTCTTTAACCCATCTCTCTCTCTCTCTCTCTCTCTCTCTCTCTCTCTCTCTCTCTCTCTCTCTCTCTCTCTCTCTCTCTCTCTCTCTCTCTCTCTCTCACACACACACACACATTTGAATACCTATCTATAAGTCTAAATGCAAAATGGACAAAAAATAGCAAATACAACAACAGTTCCTGACTACCACTTTCATACAAACTAAGTCTTGAGTTCAAACAAACACACACACACACACACACAAACACACACACACATACATGCATGCACTGAGCACCTTACCTCGGAGAGCATGACAATGGTGTTCACCTCCTGATCAAACACCATCCTCCAAAAGTCTGCCACTGTGTTCTCCATGGGGTCCTGTGTCACAATGAAGGACTCCGCCAGGTCGTACCCCTGCCACACAGACACGAAGTGAGAGGAGCAGTGGTAAGGCAAGGAGCTACAGTGCTTCTGAGGTACACTTTTTTTTTCTTTTCTTTTTATGTAAGGGGCATAGACCAAGGGAACACACACACACACACACACACACACACAAATTGTAAGATACTTCCTTAGGATTATGTACACTTAAGATGTAGTATGTATGTTAGTATGTAAGGTGGTAAGTAACATGTAGATTTTCAGCTGTAAGACTGCAAGATTAATAAACAGAATATTATTATCATCATTATTACACACACACAAACACAAACAAATAAACAGATAAATGAATAAACGATAAATAAGGCCCACAGAGGTGCCAGTCCCCCCAAAAAAGGTAAAAAAAAAGAGTAGATTATTCATAGATGCCACACAAGACAATAATAATGCTTGAGTCCAGAAATACACTGGAGAAACTAAGTGACAGTTACACCTGCCAAACAATCAAGCAGCCAGAGATATAGATTATAACAGTATTACATCATATCTATTACCTTTCTACAAACACCACAATATGATAATGACTACATGAGTTATCATCTCAGAAACTGCCAGATGTAGGCTGACTGGTTCCTTGCATCTTCCCTTCTGACCTTAATAAGCAAGAAATTCTCACTGACATGTTTGTAATAAGAGGGAGACGCACAGGGGAAGTAAACAATGTGCTACATAACATTGTAATAGACATCACAGACACACAGGGGAAGTAAACAATGTGCTAGATAACAATGTAACAAGAGGGAGCACAGACCCATAGGAGAAGCAGATGATATGCTAGATAACAGTGTAATAGACATCACAGACACACAGAGGAAGTAAATAAGAACATAAGAACATAAGAAATAAGGGAAGCTGCAAGAAGGCTTACACATGGCAGTCCCTGTATGAAATATACCTACCTATTTCCACCTATCATCACCATCCATAAACCCATCTAATCTTCTCTTAAAGCTCCTTAATGTCTTAGCACTAACCTAAACTAGATGATGTGATAGATAACATATTCTTTTGTGGGGAGAGACTGTCAGGATCAGGACTCACAGTGACAAAGGAGGCATTGATGTAAGTGGAGGAAGGCCGAGTGGAGAGTGGCGCCAGGATAACGCGGTTTGAGTCGTAGGGAAGGACATAATCATAACGATTCTTGGGTTTGTTTTCCTCACTGGTGGCAATGGCAAAAGGTTTCCGGTCCTCCACCACCTTGCCAAGACGCTGTGGGAGCATGCAGACAGGAATGCTTTGTAAATCTATTTATGTTCAGAAAAAGCGTAGAATTTATGATAAACTTGAAACAAAACTGATTAGGTTGTGAAATATTCAGAGAGACAAGATGCAAGGGGTGTAGGAAGAAAAATCCCAGTGGTTCTCACATGTGACAGAGACTGAAAGGAAAGTAAAAGAGAGAGAGAGAGGGAGAGAGAGAATTCCAGTAAGTTGCACACCTCAAACTCCTTTTCCAGTGGTGAGGCGTCATCCATGCTGTCATGATGTGTATGGTTACTGTACATCTCCTTCAGCTGGGCAATGGTCAGCTCTGTGTTGCCAAACTGTGCGTACTCCATCAGGGCACGGTGGATGAACACGTACTGCTTCTGCTCACATGAGGGGAAAGAGGAGGTATCAGGAAGGGTGGAGCTGGGCAAACATTGTGCTACACTTCTCATTATTCCTGCTCACACTGGAAACAAGAGTCATCAGGAGGGGTGGAGTTCGGTAAACATTGTGCTATACCTCTCATTATTTCTGCTCAAACAGTGGAAAGAGAAGGCATCAGGAGGGGTGGAGCTGGGCAAACATTGTGCTACAATTCTCATTATTTCTGCTCACACAAGGGGGAGGAACCATCAGGGACAGTTGCTGCTGGGTAAATATTGTGTTACACTTCTCATTCCATCTTGTAATACACCCAATCTCATTCTCACCAAAGTTCATATGAACCGACATGACCTGACTCAAGCCCCACATGACCTTGAGCACCACCACACAACTCACCAGTGACTGCACCAGGAAGTTCCGCTGGTGCCGCAGGTCACAGATTACATTAAAGATGGAGGCTTGACCTTCTTCATCCAGCTCCATGACAAGCGAGTCTAGTGCCACCAGGGTGCCAGTGCGGCCCACACCAGCACTGTGCCAGGACAGAGGAATTACACCAATTAATGACACCTTATAATATTTCAAATTTATAAGGAAAACAACATACTACTGAGAAAATGCTAACCTGGTACAAGCCCAAGTGATGAAAATGCAAAACTGTGTATGTGTCAGATTTTTTCCCTTAGAACACTTTTCTACATTGTCAAAATAGTTCACCAGTTTTTTTTTTTTTTTTTATGCATGTCTTTTACCAGGTTGGAGTTTCTAATAGTACCTCAGAGTATAAAAATCTGTTCGTAAGAATTTAAGCTTTCAGAAAACTAAGAGTAAGGCAAATGCAGCAAGTAGACAAACTTTACAAAGATCCGATTTCCATTCTGTCTTCATACCTGCAGTGCACAAGTAGGGAACCCTGCTCATGGGAGTAAGCTTCGTTGATCCTGCGCAGGAAGGAGAGAACGCCCGTGGGATGCTCCGGGGCGATGAAGTCCTTCCACAGGAGGTAGTGGTACTGGCGCACTTCGTGAGTGTGCAGGTCATCTCCTTCACCCCACTCAGCCCTCAGTGTTCGCACCATGAAGTCTGGAATCAAAGAAACACAAGAAAATAAGAAAATAAGGGAAGCTGCAAGAAGCCACCAGGCCTACACATGGCACTTCCTATATATGAAATATGCCTACCTATTTCCACCTGTCATGCCCCATCCATAAATTTCTCTAATTTTCTTTTAAAGCTCCCTAATGACTCAGCACTAACAACCTGATTACTGAGTCTGCTCCATTCATCAACCAATCTATTTGAGAACCAATTCCTTCCTATCTCTTTCTTAAACCTAAATTTTTCAAGCTTGAGCCCATTATTTATTGTTCTATCTTACTTCCTGATCCTGAGAATTTTGCTTATGTCCCCCTTGTTACAACTCCCCAGTGTCTGATGGAGTTGGTACAATAAGCCAAGGTATACTGGAAAATTTCTTTATACTTCATCATTTGAGTCACAAGCTTCCATTGTCTTTAAGTAAAATTTGCTGTGCTTGGGTGGTGGCTAGAGGATGCATGGGCTTCAGTGCTTCCCTCATCTAACTTTCCTATCAATGGAACAGGGGAGAAATGAAGAATAGCAACTTTTTAATGCAAGGTAGTGAAATCTACTTCTCTTTCATTACCTCCAGTTAATCTTCACCTCGTCAAATTACGTTAAAACATGAAAGAAAAGGATAAACTACAACAATCATAAGAAATAAATAGGTGTTGCCACTTCTCTTGATAACCGCTCTTTTCTGTGTTTTTTCCCTTAATTTGTAATGCCCCCCATTTTCTGTTTTTTTCTTGTTCTCTTTTCTTAAACTGTAAACTGTTAACTGCTCTTTGACAGTAAAAAATAGCGAAAAACAGCTAGCAATGTAGAAATTAAGAGTGTCTGCCATTAACCACCTCCTTCCAGACCCACCTGAGTAAGCCTTCTCTTTCACCAGGTAGATAGTAATGTTGCCAAAGGTCTTGGGCTGCCCCGCCTCAGGCCAGTACTTGACACACTTCACCTTGCCAGTCTCCTCCAGGTTGGTCAGCATCACCACCACGCCACACCCTTGCTCCACTGTCATCCGCCAAAAGTCATCCACTGTTGTTTCCATTGGGCCTGTGGATAAATGAGGTGCAAGGTGGGTGTCAGTGAGTTGCCCTTCAGGTCGATGCAGTGGGTGGTGATCTGTGCTACTGGGCTGCTGTGGAATTGTTTGTTGTGGGGTGCAGGCGTTTGTTCTGTGTGAGTTGAGCAGGCCAATATTCTGCTATGCTATAATCTCCAGTATATGATAACTTGGATGTATTTGTATGTAGTCCTGAGATCTTGCAGTGGTTTGATAGTCCTCCAGGAGCAAGACAATCAGTAAACACACAAGAGAGCATGTATGAAAACCCTCCACCCTTTACCACTGGACAAGGGGGGGAGAGAGAGAGAGAGAGAGAGAGAGAGAGAGAGAGAGAGAGAGAGAGAGAGAGAGAGAGAGAGAGAGAGAGAGAGAGAGAGAGAGAGAGAGAGAGAGAGAGAGAGAGAGAGAGAGAAAGAAAGAAAGAAAACAGAGGTGCTGGTCCCAAGAGTTAAAAGTGGTCATCAAAATTTAAAGGATAACTGTCTGATAAAGAGATACACAATCAGGAATTATGAAGCAAACTTGGTAAAAATAAACATACATTGATACTAGCATCCTGCAGAGATTAGATAGGACTCTCCCAGGATGAGAATAATATACAAAAACTGCAGATATAACCACAGCAAAGTTAAATATAAATTATATAAAAGGTTCATGACATTACGCAACCCATTTCCAGAAGAACCTAACTGGGTGTAAAACATTAGCACTTATCCAGCTCAAAGAGGTGATGGCTCCTTGCTAACTGTTGGAGGAAAAGTCCACTGGAAATCTGAGCCATAATGTAACCTGTATCCTCAATGTCTTCTGTGATGACATTACTACTACTACTACTACTACTACTACTACTACTACTGCTAGTACTACTACTAGTAATACGTACATACATACATATAAACTAAGGTTGTCTCTACCAATAAGGGAAGAGACCAAGATAAAGCACACAACTTTCACACTAACATTCCTTCATACCACTCACTTGACCCTTGGCAATATATATATATTAGATATATTAAAGAAATGAGCTAATAAAGACTAAAACAAGTTACAATAAGACTAACATAATAAAACACTGTGAATATATTTTACTGAGCTAATAAAGACTAAAACAAGTTACAATAAGACTAACATAATAAAACACTGTGAATATAATTACATCATAAAATATATAAATGCTGGAGAAAAAAAAAACATAAAACATAAAACATATAATAGATAAAATAAATGACAGTCAATATAGATTTGCTAAAGAAAGAGCTATGACCAGACCAAAGTTAAAATATAGTTACCCCAAAAAATTCTGTGCTGAGCCTTCCCAAACTGACCACATTTTTAAATACTTCTACACTGGACTTCCACTACTTTGAAAATACTCTACATGAAATTACACAGGTTTTGCAGAATGTTTTACAGTTCTAGTGAGAGATTAACAAGATTTCCACATAACTAACAAGAAAAACACTCTTGAAACCCAGCTAATCATTTCTGTGACCTCTTGAAAACCCAGCTGATCATGCCTATGGCCTCTGAAAACGGTAATGATGAGAGAGCAAAGCATTTCTGAATATGGTCCAATGCCACATTACTCACCCTGGGCACAGATAAACTTCTTCCTTTCCTTGTAGCCCAGGACATAATTGGCATTGATGTAGTCTGATCCAATGGCACCGTTGATCTGCGAGAGCTTCACCCGCGTTTGGTCATAAGCCTTGATGTCTGGGTATCTGTTCTTAGGGGCGTTTTCGATCATGTCTGATGCTCTGCTGGTGCGGTCATAGAACTTCTCAGGTAGGGCCTGAAGGGGAAAGGGCAGGAAGGTGCTCGGTGAAATGTGACTGATGTTTGGTGCATTTCAACCCAATTTCAAGGATTCTAGATTGTGTTATTGTGTGTATGGATGTTTTTTCAACACTATTTGCTGGTTTGTGTTCATACTAGAGCTAATGGACACCCCTACCCATGCCAAACATCTGAATTCTCCTTCTGCTGCTTGTATGGGTATGTTGTTCACATTAATTACTGATTTACTTGAATCACACTCATGTACACTCCTAACCTTTCACATACTACACACCACTACACAACATCACTCCACATTTGCAACAGACATTCAATATAAACTCATATTCACACCAAAGAACTAACACTCCTAGCCCTTATGTATACAACTAAACATTGAGAGCATAAAGTTCCACATTTAATCCCATGCTCTATTGACGCCCACGCCTCCACACTCCTACTCACCTCATACTCTCTGCGGAAGCCAAGCTCAGAGTCCTTGAGCTTCTCAATGTACTGGGGCACCAACTCATCACGTGGAATGGGCTTCACATCGACGGCTGGCTGGGACATGAGAGTGTGGGAGCGGCGCAGAGACCTGAATATTCTCCTGCAAGGGAGTGTGTGAATAATTCCTAAATTCTGGAATGGAGATGCTTTCGAACTGCCCTAAAACTACAAGGGAAATGTAATATGTGAATTGCCAAATACAGTGTTTCCTAACCTTAACTTATCTTTTAACTGTCTAATGCAGTGTTTCCTAACCTTGACCTATCCTTTAACTGTCTAATGCAGTGTTTCCTAACCTTGACCAATCCTTTAACTGTCTAATGCAGTGTTTCCTAACCTTGACCTATCCTTTAACTGTCTAATGCAGTGTTTCCTAACCTTGACCTATCCTTTAACTGTCTAATGCAGTGTTTCCTAACCCTGACCTATCCTTTAACTGTCTAATGCAGTGTTTCCTATCCTTAACCCATCTATCTATCTGTATACCCTGTCAAATATGGAAGCACATTCAGCAAAGGTGGCAATACATGTCTGCTAAGAAAAGCACCTCTTTCTCTGTGTATCCTAATACTGCACTGCATCTTGCTGAGGCCTACACCTGTGATTTCCCACTAACTTCAGCACCCCAGGTTAAGAAATACTGGCCTAGCAAACAACAAACGGAAGGAAAGTCCCGAGAGCTTTACCCGAGGGAGCCAGAAAGACTCTCTGCCACCTCCTCCTCCTCCAGGTGCTTGTTCCTGCGGCGGTAGAAGCACAGGAGAGAGCAGAGGGTGAAGGTGAGGAGGAGGAGGAAGGTGAAAAGTCCCGCTGCCACGTATATGATCTGCATCTCGGATATGCTGGATGACGGGTCAGGGTCGTACGTCCTCACCTCCTCCTTGGGCTGGATGATGGGCAGGTAGTCTGTGTAGGTGGTGAGCAGTTTCCCTTCCTTGGCAGGCACTGCAGAGGAGCACCGGCAGACATTCACAAGTGGAAATGGAGGGAAGGAGGAAGAAAGGATAAAATTTCACTAAAACAAATGGAAAAGAATCCTCTTCATTTATATGTAACTAATAAAACCATATATACCTTTCAGTACAATATAGATAATGACATTTTCGGAGTCCAAGCTGTCATCCAAGACCCACCTGACATAATAACAAAGCCGGTGTAGTTTGCCTCACTGGACAACACCCCATCAACCAGCGGGGGCACCTTCTGCAGGGAGAGAAGGTCCCTGCGGTTGCCTCGAGTCAGTGGAGCTGTGGTGGGGTGGTTGTCTGTGCTGTGGGAGGGTGTGGGATCCCCAGTGGGACTTCCAAGGCAGGAGGAGCAGCCCCAGGACCAGTTCCCTGCCACCTTCCCATCCCCCAGCAGGAGATACTTGTCCTTGATGTGCCACCTTGAGGGAAGCCAGAACAGTTCATATCATGAATTCCCTCACCACAGAATTTTGTGAAAATTAGAAGTTGTGAATGGTCAATTCCACTCTCATCATACCCATCAAACTACATCAAGAAGCTGAAAACACAATAGAACACCATAAAAGTAGGTTGCCCTTATTCTGTGCACCACTTTACCCATGCAACCAGTCAACACAACTTTCTTACTGGCACTCAATTAATTTACATCACATATGATCTAAACATGATAAACAGTAAACCTCCAATTTTCTTTCTCAGGGAAAAAACAAAAGAAAAGAATAATAATGTGCATTGTGATGTTGACTACTGAAATGCTTACAGTGGAGTTGGTGGCTGCAGAGGGGAAGTGAGAGCGAGAGTGACGGATGCAATGAATATGTTATCAACATGTCAGGAGGGAAGATAACAGCAACATACCATCAACACTTGTCTCTAAATCCTCTCTTATTTTATTCTCACTCATTCATAATCTCCTTCTATAGTAACTTCAGACTGAATTTCTCAATCAGCTTTCTACCAAAACTTTATACTTCTCTTTTACTTCCTCTTATCAGTTTCTTCACTTTCTTATTCTAAAAATTTTACTCTTTTCATTCTGACTTTCTACAGCATATATTTTTTAAACACATTCATAAACTTATATCTTTCTTTTACAACTTCTTCAATCTAATATGTGTACCTTTCTCTCAATCTCTAAGCTTTATACACCCTCCTGCTTCTACTGCTGCTATAGTCCCTGTATCCTTGAATACACTACACACCTCCTTTACAGTATGCACAGAAAGATTTGCTGCCACAAAGCTAATGTCATTTTTCTTGCATGACTTGGAGGCAGCTCATAACTACCTTCCTAGGAACACAAGATTTTGTGATGATTTTGAACAAGCTGGCAACACTGTATGCTTTACTGGGTCACGGAGCAGATACTTGCACTGGCTCAGTAGTCCCTAGGCTGTAGTAGAGAGAGGGTGTACATTCACCAGGTAGAGGCAAACTGTGGCTTTATTTTGCTTCTTCCCACCCTATAAACAAGCCCAAAATGACCACAAACAAAGACAAAAATAAGATGATCTCCCATTTATTGTGAATCAAACAGAAGTTAAAATGAGGACAGACCAATGGTGATTAATGATTGGCAGTCAAACACCTGTGGACCACCTTCAGCCTCCTACCTGCAGAACCTACTCAGTATCCATAAATGCCTTCAGGAGATTACAGAGGAAGGGGAAGGCTAATACATACAAAGTACATTCAATGGCAAATCCTTGTTTATTTACCATTTTCCCTGCTAACTATAAAAATGTTTCTTTACAGGAGGCATCAGAACTTTTCATGTATATTGTCCAATTGATCTCTTCCCAACTGTTGCCCTCATTTCTCTGTCACTTGCCTAATCCTTCATATCCCTCAATGTTCCTTCCTGTCCTGATACCACTGTGCTCTCTCTCTCTACCAATCTTCTCACCAAATTCCTGTCTTTCTCTCATTTTTCATCAAAACCACAAAGGCAAAGTGATAGCAATTATGTTGTTTTCATATTTTGGATTGTGAATAACTTACCTAAATACAAGACAAGCATCAACCTTCAGGATGGACAGTTGAAACAAGACATATGTATGGACACATTTACATGCAGATATATACAAAGATTTACATGCTGAGACAGAAGGAGAGAGAAAGAGATCCAGCACAATCTAACTTTGAACTCCCTCCTTTCAAGCCCCCACAGTAAGGGTTGCCTCACCCAGAAAAAGCCTCAGCAACATAGGCGCCTGTGGAGGAGGGCGAACTGTGCACTTCCTCATATGTGCTGAGAGGAATCTTGCTGGGATCAGGGAGCATCTCCAGGGAGGCACCATTTTCCAGCTTCATCACCACCACCCTGGAAAGGAATTATTATGTTACAGTATGTCAGTGTGTGTGTGTGTGTGTGTGTGTGTGTGTGTGTGTGTGTGTGTGTGTGTGTGTGTGTGTGTGTGTGTGTGTGTGTGTGTGTGTGTGTGTGTGTGTGCGTGTGTGTGTCGTCTAGGCTACGGCTGGCTAGTGGGGGTGGGGGTCGCAGCCGTCGTCGTCAAGGCTACGACGGCGGCTCCACTGCTACTACTACTACTACTACTGCCTCTTATGTCTGTTGTTACACAGCGGCGGCGGTGCTCGTCGTTTCGTGTGAACAGGCTGTCCCCCGCCTCGGGGAGCTTCGCCGACCGTGGGTAGTGTTGGTGTGTCCATACTGCCTCGACCGTGTGTGTGTGTGTGTGTGTGTGTAAACAATAAAAATGGTGTGTGTGAAAGTGAAGAAGGAAGTATATTTAAAGAGCCATAGAGTTTATAGACTATGCGAGTATTTTTATATGAAGGAGTCAAGAAGATTGGGAAAGCAAAAAGAAAAGGCTTGCTGGAAGGGAACAAAAATGAGATGTAAAAACTGAAACTTCACCAGGGTTGCCATCTGAAGGATCTCTGAGGTACAGGCACCTAAGTGGACCGGCAGACACAAAGCAGGACTGAAGTGACTCGTCTTACTCCACCTGTGGCAGCAAATAGTGCCGTTCCTCTCAGTGACGTGCGGTGTGGGCAGCCTGAGGACGATGCGGCCGTCATGATGATAGAGCCACCACTTCTTGATGTGTGTCGGGTGTGGCGTGGAGACGGGCATGCTACACACTGCATTCATGGGGGAGCTGTACTGTCGCCTGATGCCTGCATACACCTGCAGTGGGGGGACAGAGGCATCACATGTGCTGTCTGAATGTTTTTTTTTATGTAGGAGGGACACTGGCCAAGGGCAACAAAAATACAATGGGAAAAATATAAAGGCCCACTGAGATGCCAGTCCCCGAATAGGGTCCAAAGCGGTACTCAAAAATTAAAGAATAAGTGTTTTGAAACCTCCCTCTTGAAGGAGTTCACGTCATAGGAAAGTGGAAATACAGAAGCAGGCAGGGAGTACCACAGTTTACCAGAGAAAGGGATGAATAACTGAGAATACTGGTTAACCTTTGCATTAAAGAGGTGGACAGAATAGGGGTGAGAGAAAGAAGAAAGTCTGGTGCAGCAAGGCTGTGGGAGGAAAGGAGGCATGCAGTTAGTAAGATCAGAAGAGCAGTTAGCATGAAAATAGCAATATAGGATAGCAAGAGATGCAACACTGTGGCAATGAGAAAGAGGTTGAAGACAGTCAGTTAGAGGAGAGGAGTTAATGAGACAAAAAGCTTTTGATTCCACCCTGTCTAAAATGGTATGAGTGGAACCCCCAGACATGCAAGAATGTCATATTCCCTTTAGAACTGAGAAACATCTTTTTGACAAGTAGTGCAAACTGTTACTGATACTTAGTTGCACTCATCACAAAGCAAACTATTCACAGCAATAAAAGATTAACCAATACAACTGGGTCTTCACAGGTAAAATATGAAGAATGACTTCCTCTCTCAAACACACACACACACACACACACACACACACACACACACACACACACACACACACACACACACACACACACACACACACAAACACACACACATACACACACATGCAGAGTAAGAAATATACAAACCTTCACTGTATAATTAGTATTGGGCAGAGCACCATGAAAGGTATAGTTCCTTAGTGAGCCAGCCACATTCTGCTTATGTTCTGTATTGTCAAACTGTCTCTGTCCTTCTTCGTTGATGTACGATGCACTTCCCTTCAGTTCTATCTTGTAATGGTCGATGACACCATTGGAGGTGATGGGCGGCCGCCAGTGGATGTGAACCGTGTTGGTGTTGGTGTGCAGGTTCTGCTTGCACTTCACCAGCAGGTCAGAGATGACACCGGGCATGCCGTTCATTGTCTTGCCTCTCACTGGCTGGGAGTACTTCCCGCAGTCCTTCTCCTTCTCTGGGAAGACGTCTTTGCAGGCAGCGACCTGAAAAGTGTACTCAGTGGCCGGCTTGAGGTTGGTGAACATGTGGTCAACTGCCGTAACAGGGAGGAACAGCTCCTGTGTGTCCCCTGACTCTGGCTCCTGCAGAAAGAGGTGGAAGCGTCCTACAAGGTCCCTTGCTTCCTCTCTTGGCTGAGTCCATCCCACAGTGAAGGAGTTCTGTCCTGAGCCTTTGGGAGAAGCCACCGGCACAAAGCTTGGCTCTGTGGAGAATAAATGCAAGGCTTCTTTACAAACTTCAGGAATAAAAATGCAAAGATTTTTAGGTCCTTCAAACTTTACCATTCTGGTAATGAGTGTTTAATCACTGAGCTTCCTGCTATAGTGACTGTGAGTGACAGGTTAACAGTGACTCAAGACATAAGAGAAAGGTTTACAGTGGCAAGAAAGAAACAAGAGGGAAAAGACAAGCAGACAGGAAACCTTCTATACACGGAAGTGACTTGTTAGATTTATGGGTATGCTTCAAGAGGAAGTTAAGGAATTCTAAGGGACTCTACATGAAGCAATGGTGAACCTTATGTCCTCTTGCATTGAGAGTTCATGCTCTTGAAAAAAGGCTGCCTCATGTCTTTATGAACGCCACACCACTTGATCACTTCTGACTAACATGCTTCCTCTAGTCTAGGTTTGCTATCTCCTATACCACATCAACATTCCATCTCTTTAGCTTCCACAAGGGGTAAGGAAAATGTAACCACACAACTATCAAGTGATGGAAGAAAGTCTATTATATGTATGTTGCAATTTCCAACAGTGTAGTGCAGTGCCCCTTGTGCCCCTTGCAAGACTTACACTTCTTGCCTTCCTCAACAAATACACATGTAACAAAATGTGATGTGTTAATAAATTATGCATGAAAACTGTGCTACCTTTCCCCTCGTATGTATTGCTTCACACCATGCACTGCTTGACACGTACAGGCAAAGGCAAAAGTTGTCATGAATTTTTTTTTAAATATCTGGTAATGGGCTAACCTTGTGGTGGTGCCTGCCATGTGTCACAGCAACTGCCACAGCGGGTTCAACACTCACCACACGTCATGCATCATAATAATTTGTATCCTCACAAATGTCATGTTTTCTGATATATTCAATGTCTTTCTGAACCACTCATCTTCTTGAAGCATGTCTGAAGCACACAAGATGTTTAACACTAAATTGTAAGACTTTCCCAAGTGACACCAAGCAGTAGGAGTGTCTAAATCACAGGAGACAAACCGGAGAAATGAGTTCACAAGTAAAACAGTCCTTTACCACAACAAGAAACAACCATTACCTCATCAGCAGCAGATATGAAGCTCTAAATCTTTAGCTTAAGGGGTTCTGGCTTGCCAACTTTATGTAATTTAATTCAGATTTTCATGTGTCCCAAGTTACGTTTTATATTAGGAAAAAACCTTGACACAACTTTTGTCCTTGGCTGTACATGAGGTCATGCAATGTGACTGGTCTCTGTACATGTAAGATCACAGGTCAATGAAATATGGAGGAGAGAAGAACAGTGCATATAGTGTTGCTGATGAATATTAGATGAATTTCAAAAGGCTGTGTGTGTGTGTGTGTGTGTGTGTGTGTGTGTGTGTGTGTGTGTGTGTGTTTACCTCCAATCTCCTTATCTCAAATGATCATTACTTTAACTTGACAACATCCTTAGGATTCACCATGTCCTTATCTGGAACATAAGTACACAATAAATGCAAAGAGAGTTCATGAATCTAAAGTTATTGAGTGACTAAATGAGATACATAGATATGACAAAACCACTCTAAAGTGTGTGTGTGTGTGTGTGTGTGTGTGTGTGTGTGTGTGTGTGTGTGTGTGTGTGTGTGTGTGTGTGTGTGTGTGTGTGTGTGTGTGTGTGTGTGTGTGTGTGTGTGTGTGTGTGTGTGTGTGTATAAGAATTTTCAGTTTATACCAATCTGCTGTGCCAAACACTGAGCTGCAAACACTCCACAAACAGGTGTGATCAACCTTCCCCATAACAGAGGCACACAGTGATCACAAATAATCATAAACAAGGATAATGAATCTCACACATCCTGGTATCATAGTTTGCCAATCAAGATAAAGTTTACCTCCACTGAAATTTACTTAATGCTGTTACTATTATTGCTGTCACCATTATCATCTGTGGTAGCAGCAGCAGTAGCAGTAGTAGCAATATCATCAATGTTGCATAAAGGGCTAATAGTTCACTACTATACCACTCACTACCACTGTTTAATGTCTCAATCTCAAGTTCTTTAACATACTAAGACTGTCACCCAGATCCCCCAAGACTGTCAACAGATCCAAGAACTCACAACTGAGAAGAAGCAAAGAGCAGTGGGAGTGAGTGCATAAGATTACTTGATTAACCATGACTGTATAAATACGGCCGAGGTTATTATTTCTTTACAACTCAACACTGGCCACAGCAATATAGAGGTGATGCATGCCCTCCACATCCACACCCTCTCACTCCTCCCCACCCTGCTACTAAAACATCCAATGCAAACCATATGTGGGTGAATAGGTGTGTGTGTGTGTGTGTGTGTGTGTGTGTGTGTGTGTGTGTGTGTGTGTGTGTGTGTGTGTGGCTGTGGTACCACTCCACGATGCAACATACCTTTGCCCTGTGCTGCAGTACCTATCCAAGAAGCAGCATAGCAAATCCAATATGTTATCAATTATCTTCATAGTATGGCTAGTCATCCAAAACCCGAGATACAACCCCTCCCCTTCTGACATAAATATGGCTTGTTGATACCTAAGCTTCTCACAGCCTCATGACAATCTGGGTCAACATTTACAGCTCAGAACACTCCATCAATTCCATTCCTTCAACACACAGACATGTCCAACAAGACAGTGAAACAGACACATAGTTACTGCACACCCAAATGACCACAACTTGTTCATCCATCTTCACCATACATCTGTCTTCCACAAGCAAGGTAAGCTGCAGCAATGAATGGAAGTCTATAGAAGGCAAGGATTTCAGTAGCACAGTAGAAAATGGCACATATAAGGTAATGAAACATGGAGGTAAAGCAAGGGTATGATATGTGGTACAAGTATCATTGCATGTTTAACCCATAACTGGTCAAGCTGAGTTTCTCTGAAAATTTAGTTTCTCTGATAACAAAAATTCTCACAACATTTAAAAAAAATGAAGAAACTGCACATTGAAGTAATTTAATGTGTTGTCTAGACTTTTTTTCAGGCTGCTTTCCCTATGTAATGCTGAGCAACAGTAGCTCCACCAACCCAAGAACCATTACAACTGTGACAAGTTCACCACCAGCCACGGCTCTGAGACACACTCTTGTCAACATTTCCACACCACATGCAGTAGGTGGCAATGTATGGCGTGCAAGAGAGGAAATAGATATCTAAGAAACCTAACATGACTGACCGTGGACAAGAGCATGTACGCACGACTTACAGGTTCATGCTTGACCAGTTTGAGGCTAAAGGGAAGCCACTGGCAAGGTGTGAGGGATGATGTGAGGGGCTGTAGGAAGCAAGGACAGTGTGCTTGGAAAAGCAAAGATACAAACTTCTATCAGTAAGGGCTTTTCTGGAAAATTAGATCTGAGATGAAGATAGACAGATAGGAAGCTATAAATATGATAGATATTCTTATGGTAACAAGTGACTACAGTACCCTCCCAAGATTCACAGTATCTGAGTTTTGCAGCCTCAAGTTTCAAACGAGTCCTAAATTCTTACCATCCTGAGTTTTTGCACTTACATAACTTTTGGTTCACACCTTCCTACCACTGACGGCAAAGATGGTAAGAATAAAAACGTACATGCTATGTACTGTAGACATATTTCTATCTACAGCTCACATACCTGAATATACAGATCAATTCTTTTGATAAACCACTTGTTTGCCATAACACTATAAATAATCATGTTGGCTTGCATGCAAGAGAGCCTCAGAGAGGCTGGTGTCACAGTACACAGTGATGGCACCATCGCATTGCAAAAACACAAACAAAAGAGACGTGTCTCACTAGTGTGGCACCACCATGTCCACACACACTGCTGCATCATACATTGGCAGCATCAAACCTCTGCACCACTGCATCACACCAGATGTGAAGACGAAACACACATACACTCACACAGCATCATGATAGATGTGAGGACAAACCACACACGCTCATACAACTGCAAGACATGCAACTGAAATAAATAAGTATTTTTCAGGGTTTTCAATACCGTGAGTTTTGTGATCTTCGAGTTAAACGCCATGCCTTGGGAAAAATGCAAACGCAAAACTCAAGAGGGTACTGTACTTAACAAACACTTCCATAAGAGATCATGACAAAGTACTAAATGACTCAACTTTCTGCAGAATACTGTTAACTCTGGAGAGGAGTTGGATAATGGACACTGGAGATGGACACAGCATGATCATTCCCAATCTCTCTCTCTCTCTCTCTCTCTCTCTCTCTCTCTCTCATACACACACACACACACACACACACACACACACACACACACACACACACACACATCAGCCACAACCCACACATTGCCCACAGCCAAGCCCACCACCACACAGCATCCCAGGACTTGACAGGAGCACAAACTCACCTTCACTAAGAAGTGTCACAATCTCCTCCTCGCTCTCTGCCTCTCCGATCTCGTTGGCCACCAGGATCTTGACTCGCACGTCCTGGCCAGCGCTGCCGACGTCCTCCAATATGATGTCCTGCTGGTCCCCGGCCAACAATGATGGTTCCCCGAAATCTGCGTCTCCAGCAGCAATCTAAGAGATGAGGATGGAAAGGTAAGGCATCCAATTCTTATGTGTGTGAGTATACATAGCTTTTCTTTTGTCATTTTCTGTTTTAAATTTTAGTATTTTACATTACATGAACTACTCTTTTTTTTTGTCAACAGTCTCAATGCGGCTCACCAATACTTTATTTCCTGTTTTATATTCTTATTATTTTACAAAACACAGAAATTACCCCCTTTTCTTTTTTGTCCCCAATATCAGTGCACCTCACAAATGTTTTTTTCTTTTTTTATTTCCTATTTCATATTATTATTTTACATGACATGAACTGCTCTTTTTGGTCACCAATGTCAGTGCAGCTCACCAGTATTTTAGTTTGCTGTACAGGGGAGTTGTTGTCCACCACAGCCCACTCCATCTGAATCTGAGAGGTGCCAATCGCCCTCACCAGCGTCAGGTTCACTTCTGGTAGGTCTGTGAGGAAGAGGAACATGCTGCACAAACTGAAGGATGACTAACCTGCACTTACCATTACTGCTTCTCTTATTACAGTGACACTTCATGCATGGTGGATCTAAATATTCCTGAATGTCTCTAATTTGCTTAAACGTAGTAAAAATAAGTCTTTTTTTTTTATCATCATACCAGACACTTTAAAAATAAGAGAGTGGGCCCTGATCTAATTTTTTTTCACGAAGTTAGATCCCTGCAAAAATTAAAGACGTAACTTCCTTCTAGTCATTTATTTTTCACACTGCTAGACTTTCATGAAACATTACAAAGACTTCCACAGCACCTCAACACTGTTACCTTGCACAATAAGGATGGGTTCTCCTGGCCTGTCTCCAGGACCCTTAGAGTTGGAGGCAACACACTTGTATGTTCCATTGTCCTTGAGGGTAACGTTGTCAATCAGGAGGTCTGACAGGTGGAGGCCAGACTCTTGCTTGGACCTGATGGTGTAGCTGCAGAACACCAATGCAAAGGATCATTATAGGATTTTTATTTATTTGATTATTATTTATTTTCTTACATAAGAGAGGCACAGGCAAAGGACAACAAAAGTGGAGGAGTAAAAAAACACCAAAGACCCACCAAGCATGCTAGTCCCTAAAGAGATGTAGTAAAAAAAAAATAAATAAATAAATTGAATGATGTGTCTTGAAAACTCCCTCTTGAAAGAGCTGAAGTTACATGAAGCATATAGAAGCAGGCAGGGAGTTCCAGAGTTTACCAGAAAAAGGAACGAATAATTAAAAACTCTGGTTAACTCTTGCATTAGAGGTGGTCAGAATAGTGGTGAGAGAAAGCAAAAAGTCTTGACAAGCTGTGAGGAGACTGGTATTGATCAAACAAATGCCACTTACTCCTTTATCTTATCAAGCATCACCTTCCCCCTGAGCCAGTTCACCTCAGGGGCAGGCGCAGCAGAGAAGGTGCAGGAGAGCTGAGCCTTGTGCCCTGCCCTTACTGTGGTGTTGCGAGCCTCCCTCAGTACTGGGCTTGCTGGAGGGAGGGAAGAGACTAGTGATACACACCAAACTGGCCAAACTTTTCAACTCCTCTACAGCAGTGAGTTGGGCGAGTCTTTTCTATCCATATTTTTTTACCCTAGGTCAGTCTCTACAACACATTATTAAAAAAAGAGATAAGGTGTAGGTAAACAGGAAAAGATGAATGGAGAAATGTAGATTAGACACACACACACACACACACACAAGGAATAATAAAAAAGTTGTTGATTTCCATGATAAGACCAAGAATGGAATATGAAGCAGCAGTGTGGTCTCCTCATACATGGAGGAATATTATAAAATTAGAAAGAGTACAAAAAGCAGTCACTAAGACAGTTCCAGAGTTAAGTGAGTTGACCTATGAAGAGAGATTAAGAAGGTTAGGAATTCCCACCCTTGAAAATAGGAGAGGGGATTTAATAAATATCTAATGAATAATAAATGGTATGGAAAATGTGGCCAAAAATGTTTTATAAATATAGACACAGAGTACAAGGGGGACATAGTAAGAAGTTGAAGAAAGTTAACTGTAAAAGAGACATCAAGAAGTATAGTTTTCCTCACATAAGTGTTAACAAATGGAATGAACTCGGTGAAGACATTGTCAATGCCATAACTGTCCATGCTTTTAAGACCAAACTGGATAGATATAGTGACGGGATACCATGAGATTACTCCTCTTTCGTAAGCCATAACTAGGTAAACACACACACACACACACACACACACACACACACACAGCTGTAAGAGAGGGAGGAACATGGACAATGGCATACACTAATGTGGATGGTTTAGTTTCAGTGATGGATGAAGTGAATGAATTTATAAAAGCAAATGAACCAGACATCATGGCAATGGTACAAACTAAACTAAGAGATTCAGAAACACCAAATTTAGGTGGGGGAAAGTACAATATGTGGATAAGAAACAGAAAGATAAGAAGCAGATAAGAAACAGAAAGATATGTACCAAAAGTAGAGACAAAGAGAAGATACAACAATGACTGGTATAATAGAAGATGTGAAATAGCTAGGTAGGAGAGGGAAACGGCATGGAATAGATGGCGGAGGAAAAATACGCAGGAGCTATGGCAAAACTACACGACTACAAGAAATGAATATGTAAGGGTTATTAGAGAAGAAAGGAAAAATTACGAGGAAGATGTTATGAAGTGATAATAAAGCAACAATTTGGATTTCGGAGAGGGAGATCGCGTGTTACAAACTTACTGAATTTTTATTCTAGAGTGGTGGATATAATGCAAGAAAGAGATGGATGGGCTGATTGTGTTTATTTAGACCTGAAGAAGGCCTCTGATAAAGTGCCACACAGTAAACTGTTGTGGAAATTGAAGCATAATGGTGGGCTAAGGGGGGCCCTGCTGAGATGGATGGAAAATTTCTTGACAAACAGAGAAATGAGAACGGTGGTAAAATATAAAAAAATCATCATGGAGGGAAGTCATAAGTGGAGTACCCCGAGGCTCAGTACTTGCACCAATCACGTTTGCAGTCTATATAAATGATATGACGGAGAGTGTGAACAGCTACATGAGCCTTTTTGCGGATGATGCAAAGTTGCTGAAGAAAGTTGAAAGTGCAGATGACTGTGGAACGTTATAAGACCTGAACAAGATATCAGAGTGGAGTTATAGATGGGAAATGGAATTTAATTTAAAGAAGTGTAAGGTAATAGAATTTGGAAAAGTACAAGAAGAGTAAAAGGAAATTATGTGTTGAATGGTGTAAGACTGAGTGGAGCAGAAGAGGAAAAGGATCTCGGTGTTACAGTGACTGGGAACCTGACCCCAGAGAGACACATTAGCAAAATTACAGGAGAAACCTATAACTTGTTGAGAAGAATAAGGCAGGCCTTTGCATATACGGATGAAGAGATGGTCAGGAAGATGATCGTGTTGCTGATAAGACCTAGACTAGAAAATGCAGCAGTAGTGTGGTCGCCATACAAGAAAAAGGATATAAGGAAGTTGGAGAGAGTTCAGAGAGCAGCTATGAAAATGGTACCAAGTATCAGGGACTTGTCATATGAAGAGAGACTGGCAAGGCTACATCTACCAATGCTGGAAAAGAGGAGAGAAAGGAGAGACTTGATTGCGATATATAAAGCATATGAGGGAGTAGAGGAGGTGGACCGGAGCGACTTAATGGTCTGGGATACACGGGACACTAGAGGACATGGGAAGAGGCTGAAGAGGAGTGCTTGTAGAAGAGACGTCAAAAAGTATAGTTTTCCATATAGAAGTATTGATGTATGGAACAGTCTGGATGAGGAGATAGTAAATGCAGAAAGTATACATGGATTCAAGGCTAAGTTGGATATTAAAAGATATGGAGATGGGACAGCACGAGCATACCTCTTTTCCCATAAAGCACAACTAGGTAAATACAACTAGGTAAATACACACACACACACACACACACACACACACACACACACACACACACACACACACACACAGTTATATAAATCTTATCCTAATCCTGGAAACACAAACAGAAAAGAGAGACATCCCACATACACTCACATCCACACATACCCACCCACATCGACACACTGACGTACACTTACCCTGTACATGAAGAGTGATGTTATCCTCAGCCACCTTGTCCCTGTTAGTCTTGGTGATCTGGCAGTGGTAGTGGCCGGAGTCCCTTAAGGTGACATGCATGATGGTAAGGTTACTCCTGATGGCCCTTGGTTTCTCCTTGACAATTTCTACGTGCCACCGGTCCTCGTTTGGCCTTGATGTAGGATGGGGAACAAGTCTTTAAGGAGGATGGTGCAAGGTAGGTCAGAAAAATAGGGGAGGATAAAGATAAGAGCATGCGTGGTTGTGATGTAAGTAGTTTAGAAGAGCAAGAATATTTAAGTAAGGAAAATAGGGGGAAGATAAGGATAAGAGCATGTGTCATTGAGATGTCAGTACATTTTATTTGACAAGATAGAAAGATGTTGTGATGACAAGTAAGGGTTTTAGAAGAGAGAGAAAATGTGAGGGATAAAAAAAAGTAAGGTTTGTTTTTAAAGAGACGGAAAAAAACAGAGGTGAAAAGTAATTAAAGGAGATTTTTTTTTATTTTAGGGATGGGTAGATGTGGAATGAAGAATTAAGGGTTTTAGAAGGGGGAGGGAAATGTAGATGAAGTTGTTTTTTTAAAGGGATGGAAAAAAAACAGCAGTGAAAAGTAAGTGAAATAATTAAATGTGATGTTTTTGAAAGAGATAGTGATGGTTGAGGGATAAAGGTGTTTTGAAGGGAAGGAATGAAAGGGAAAGGGATTGGTGAAGGCATTTAGAAGGGTGAAAGATGGCAAATATGGAGCAAATACGATTATTTATAGATGGAGAATGTGGTATTTTATGTGGATGTAAGATTATTAGGGTGACATGAGTTGGGTGTTTTTGTTTAAGGGAGGGGAGGGAGCAAGGCAGGGGAGAAGAGGATAAGCAATTAATACTGTTTCCTAATACAGTTCCACATAAATTCTAAGTATAATTATCTGTTAGCTTGACTGTTCTTTGCTAACTCATGGGAAAGAGATATGAACTGAAAAAAAAAAAGGAAATATAGCAGAGATTATGATAGATTAAATATTACTAGAAATAAAGGACAAGGCCTGAAATGAGGAAGGATGAAGGCTTTACTCTCAGCAGTGAAATGAGGAAGGAGGGAAGAAATGAAGGACAGTAAATGGTGTATGTTAAATATATTAGATTTGGGTGAGCTGAAGAAGGGAGGCGAAGGTGGAGAGGACAAGGCCTGAAATGAGGGAGGATAAATGGCATACCCTCAACACTACTCACGTAATATTGTGGTGCCCATGTCGCCACTGCAGGAGGTCGCCTCGTCCCCGACAGCTAAGTGTGACATTACTTCCAGCGTTGGGTTCTATGCTGCCTGACGCAAGTGCCAATTCTAGCACTACCTGACCCCCTGTTTGGGAAATGCTCCACTTACTATTGCTGCCACTATATTCAACACCCTACACCAATTACTGATACTGCCTTTGCCAGTTCTTCCTATTGACTCTTACTGATATTTACACATAAGGCAGAACTAGAGGCATGAAATTCAAGCTCACAGGAGGGGAGGGTGAAGGAAGCCACCAGGAGGAGCAGTGGGGGCAGGACGTGTGTTGTCATGGCGGCAGCTGTGATGACCCTCTTCACCATCACCTCTAGGGACCCTGCACATGACAGAACATAGTGACATTTTAGTAATACTGCACAAGGGCATTAGTGGGAGGACCTCACATACATATTATACTGAGAATATCTTTATAATGTACAGATAAAACAGACTTAATAAAAACTGAGAATTGGTGGAATTTGGAATAAGACATGCAGGACATGCCCTTGCTGGCCTAAACCCTCGGAAGGCTTATGGACCTGATGGGGTCCCTCCTACTGTTCTCCGAAACTGTGCCTCCGTGCTTGCACCTTGCCTAGTCGAACTCTTTCAGCTCTGTCTGTCAACATCTACCTTTCCTTCTTGCTGGAAGTTTGCCTACATTCACCCTGTTCCTAAAAAGGATGACAGTTCTAATCCCTCAAACTACCGTCCTATTGCTTTAATTTCCAGCCTATCTAAAGTTTTTTAATCTATCCTCAACAGGAAGATTCTTAAACATCTATCACTTCACAACCTTCTATCTGATCACCAGTATGGGTTCCATCAAGGCCGCTCTACTGGTGATCTTCTGGCTTTCCTTGCTGAGTCTTGGTCATTCTCTTTTAGAGATTTTGGTGAAACTTTTGCTGTTGCCTTGGACATATCAAAAGCTTTTGATAGAGTCTGGCACAAAGCTTTGATTTCCAAACTACCCTCCTACAGCTTCTCTCCTTCTCTCTGTAACTTCATCTCAAGTTTCCTTTCTGACCGTTCTATTGCTGCTGTGGTAGATGGTCACTGTTCTTCTAAATCTATTAACAGTGGTGTTCCTCAGGGTTCTGTCCTGTCACCCACTCTCTTCTTATTATTCATTAATGATCTTCTAAACCAAACTTCTTGTCCTATCCACTCCTACGCTGATGATACCACCCTGCACTTTTCCACGTCTTTTCATAGACGTCCAACCCTTCAGGAGGTAAACATTTCATGCAGGGAAGCCACAGAATGCTTGACTTCTGATCTTTCTAAAATTTCTGATTGGGGCAGAGCAAACTTGGTATTGTTCAATGCCTCAAAAACTCAATTCTTCCATCTATCAACTCAACACAACCTTCCAGACAACTATCCCCTCTTCTTCAATGACACTCAACTGTCCCCCTCTTCTACACTGAACATCCTTGGTCTGTCCTTGACTTATAATCTGAACTGGAAACCACATCTCATCTCTAGCTAAAACAGCTTCTATGAAGTTAGGCGTTCTGAGACATCTCTGCCAGTTTTTCTCACCTCCCCAGCTGCTAACTCTGTACAAGGGCCTTATCCGTCCATGTATGGAGTATGCTTCACATGTTTGGGGGGTTCCACTCATACTGCTCTTCTAGACAGGGTGGAATTAAAAGCTTTTCGTCTCATCAACTCCTCTCCTCTAAGTGACTGTCTTCAGCCTCTCTCTCACCGCTGAAATGTTGCATCTCTAGCTGTCTTCTACCGCTATTTTCATGCTAACTGCTCTTCTGATCTTGCTAACTGCATGCCTCCCCTCCTCCCGCAGCCTCGCTGCACAAGACTTTCTTCTTTCTCTCACCCCCATTCTGTCCACCTCTCTAACGCAAGAGTTAACCAGTACTCTCAATCATTCATCCCTTTCTCTGGTAAACTCTGGCACTCCCTGCCAGCTTCTGTATTTTCACCTTCCTATGACTTGAATTCCTTCAAGAGGGAGGTTTCAAGACACTTATTCATCAATTTTTGATCACTGCTTTGACCCTTTTATGGGACTGCCATTTCAGTGGGAATTTTTTTTATTATTGGATTTTTGTTGCCCTTGGCCAGTGTCCTTTCTACATAAAAAAAAAAAAAGGAAAACCAAACACATTATGGTGAACATATATCAATACTGTACAAATACAATGAGTTAGATACTCACTGTCTCTCCATAATTATTTCCATAGGCCACAGAAATGATTAGTCAAATTATCAAGAGTGTTTCTATAGCTAACCCTGTAGAAATTAATATGTCATCAGAACCATAAAAAACACCTTTAAAAACCCATGTCACTTCAAGTAGAGCCTTTTGAATGAAGTGGAGGTGTGGCACAGAAGTGTTTCAGAATATGACGAACCATTGGGAAGACCTATGGAGACTAGACCATGAGAAGGAAGGCATAGGAAGGAAGAATATCAGGAAAGGGATCGTCTATGGCTGCAAAAAGTAAGAGACTGAACCTGCCAGTCTTACAGAGAGAAAACTGGAATGTTAAAATGATGGTGGTGGTGGTAGGAAACAGATGTCGTAGCAAGAAAAGTAAGGGCGAGAAACGGGCAGCGAGGGAAGTGGGAGTGTCTTGGGGGAAAGTGTGAGGCATCCCCTTTCCTCATACATCACGTGAACAGCCCTTCAATCACTCCTCACAACTGACACGACGAGCAGCAGCACCGAGCAAAACCTTTCACCTTCCGCCATGACCCCACGCCGCCCAGGAAGACGTGCACCACTACAAATAACACTTAATTACCATGTCATCATTCCTCAAGTAAGCTGAGGCAGTTTACTTTTCCCACAATGCTAAAAATTTTCTTAACTTGGAGACGTTCTAGGATTAAATGTACGTGGTATCAGGTCCCTACACAGTCATCAGTCCCCACCGGTGCCCCTGAGCGAAGAAAACCAATGGTAACTCAAGTAAAATCTATAAAAATAGGTGGAAAGAAATTTGGGAAATATCTTGACTCACACACTCTTGGCCCCCTCAAGGCGTCTACACCTCAATTCAACCCTTATTTCCCAGGCAACCATGACAATCCTCACCCCTGACATCAGCCAGCCGGGGAGACCTTACCTTCATCCTTGTATCCTGTGCGTTGCAGTAGAATTTAAGGCCTAGAAATGGTGGAAAAAGTGATAAAATATAACTTTGTTTACGGCGTGCGTCCGAGCACCACAACAACGCCAGGCACACTAGAGGCACCTGGCGGGGCCCGGGCCAACCACCCTAGGATAGGAGGGGCCATAGGCTTAAATAGGCATACACACACACATAGGCGGGTGTCCAAGATGCCTTGAAGGGTGTAGCTCTACGCTTGACACCTGGGGATGGTAGATGTGTGGGAAGGATCGTGGACGTCAAGGATTGGGTGCCATGTCAGGGGCGGCGGGGCGGGAAGGGCTGGGGCAGGACTCGGGGCTTGTTAGGTTGCTAGTGAATGTTGAATGTTGGAATAGTTAGAAGTTAGAAGACGAGAAAAACTTGGGAAGAAGAACAATGTGTGGGAATATAACCTGAGTAGAAGAGGAAACAAATAGCGAACCTTCCGTCTTGCTTTCTATTCCGCTATTTTTCGTGAGTCTGCATTTTAAAATCTAACCGCAGCAGTATTTCTTTAAGCACTACTAAAACTGCTTTTTATTTCCTAATTTGGTTCTATATATATTGTTAAAACCACTTTTGGAAGTAACGTCAACCCTCCAATTAGGAGTATTGCTAGCAAGAAACTCTCCGCTAAATTTAGCTGTCATGTATAGTCTAATAAGGATTTTTCTCTATGCGGTCAAGTTATTTTCCGAGATTCTTAAAATATCTGTAGTCACCACGGAATAGTTATGAGCAGGCTACAGTTAATAAAAAATATTAAATTTGCTGCACATGCATGTACATAATTTGTGGCACGTAAACAAACTGTCCCGCCCGATTTAAATCTTTGGGCGTGTGCCAGGAGAGCAAGGGCGGCGGGCAAGGATGAGGCGGTAAGTACACCACTTCTTGTAGTACAAGCTAAAGTGATAGAATGAAGGAAATGAGATATAGATTGACAGGCATGAAGATGAACAGGTCGATACCAGCTAGTAGATTTCGTAGGTGTGCGAATGGAGAGGTAATTATTGCCGCGAAACCCCCGCCCTTACCGTCTGTGATTTCGAGGAGACAGGCTCGCTGTCCATACAACTTCATTTGTTGTTGCAAGGTCTGGCGTAGACTCTTCTTAACATCCCCTTTGCCTAGACATCAGTACACTCGATCAAAATCGAGATCAAGAAATATCACTTTTATGTGTTGTAAACGCTAAGGTTAAGTCTGTTGTATCAGGCACTGATATCCTCTGCCATGCACAGCAATCTCCATGCAAAGCTGTTGAATTAGAATCCGTTCTTATCACAATCGATGACATTGGATTCTGCAAAATCAGGATGAAAAATGTCACATCTACCCTTGTCAAGCTCAAAGAATGTCACATCTACCCTTGTCAAGCTCAAAGCAGGTGTGCTGCTCGGGGAAGCCTTGCCTTACTCTGAGAAAATTGTAACCTTGGATGATTTACCTTCTTCCTCTATCAATAATGTATCTGCATCTGACAGCCATAACATGTCTTCTCTCCTGTCTATCACGAAAGATCACATATCTGTTTTTAAATTCCCAGAATCTCAACAAGAATTACTCGCTCTCCTAAATTCTTTCAGGAATGTTGTCTCACTCCCTGACGAACCTCTGGGTTATCACACACTCTATCCATCTGGCGCCTGGGTCCTCGCCATCTTACACCCCCACAGCTGTAGGGTGCCACACAACCGTAGAGTTTTGCTTGATGAAGCTATGCAATGTATGTTGCTCCAGGATGTTGTCGAACCTGCCTGTTGTCCTCACAACTCCCCTTTGTTACTCGTTCCTGAGAAACAAGGCGATTGGCGTGTCGTTGTCAACTTCAGGAAATTAAACGCATCTACTAATCCTGATCATTATCCAGTGCCGGGGTTAGGTGATCTTCAGTCTCTAGGTATTATGTTATCATGTCTGTATATTATTATTAAGGTTATCGTTTCCGTATTCTCTCTCTCTGATGTCATGTATTATCTATTAATTGTTCATATCTTATCGATCTCATTTTTGTTATGCTCAAATGTGAAGACGCATTTTTCGTGGGGGAAGGCACTGTATCAGTCACATCAGTCATAACAATCATTATTATATATATTCATCATCATATGTTTCACCTATTTTTAACCTTTTTTCTTTCCTATCGCCCTCTCAAGGGAATGGCACACCTCTCCTACATTCCCGCCAGTCTTAGGAAAAACACATGTACTGCCTTCCTGTCGTCCTCTCTGGTCATTGGCTACACCTCTACCATTGGTCCCTTCACTCCGTTTACAGGGACCTGACTGGTCATTTCTTCATCTCAGATTCTAAAGCCTGACCCATTTCTTTTCACATAGGTAGAGCCTGTATGCGTAGCTAGAGATCAGTTCACAGAGAGATCGGAGACAGTACAGTTCCAGAGAGAGAGAGAGAGAGAGAGAGAGAGAGAGAGAGAGCAGATTCAGATTCAGATTCAGATTCAGATAGTTTATTGACCACAGGAAAAAAATAAATAAATTATACAATTTAAAATACATACAGTTCTGGTCCAAAATACAGTAACTTTTCTTAATAGCACTATGCGAATGATATACATTAAAACTTTTATAACACATTTAAAACACAAATGCAATAGTAAAAATAAGTAAAACACATAAAATAATCCTTAAAAATGGGGCAGGAATCCAGCAAACATCACACTACGGGGGTAACATCTTAAGACTTGGAGATGCATACATAACTTTATCACTTAAACAACGCTAATAATTTATGCACTATAAAACACACATTATCATAATCAGTTCTGTCTACCAACAATTGATGAACAGTTGTGACATTATATGTTAATCTAAGGGTCAAAGACAAGGGACAAGTCTCGATGACATGTGTCTCGGCCTGCACGAGGCCGCAGGGACACAGCCTCTCCTCCATGGGAAGGCGACCACGTCCCCGACGGTTCCAGCGACCTGTTTCTACCGCCAGGGAATGAGCACTGAGACGAAGTCTTGTCCATGACACACGCTCTATCTCGTTCACTCTAGTACTTCTTGTGTATATATCATGTACTATTAGATTCGGGTTAATTTGTTTATAAAAGGTCAACCTATTTGACAACGAATTCCTAATATTAAGTCTCATTCTGTGCTTGGCATCTTCCACATCGTTAAAATCATTTATAGTCATATCTATGATATACCTAGACACTTGATCGTTGTAATTTAACACTAACCTCAGTACGTGCATCAACGGGTCATCAACTATATCGTTTCTTTCTGTCCACACTTTATGAAAATATTTCCTTTGTTTTTCCTTAACAAGCGCTTTAAGTGAGGGTAAACCTAATTCCACCATGCAAATGTCATTATTAGTAGTTATTCTCACACCTAATAATTCCTTTATGCACCATTTGTATAGTTTCTCTATAGGTTTTAAGTCACAGCTGAGCCACGATTCGCATCCATATAGCACCGAAGTAGTAAGTAACACAAGCATCAAAAACTTTTCTCTTAATATAAAATGGTACATCATTATTCCTATCGATAAAAGATATAAATTTTAAAACATGACACATCTTTTTGTTTGCATGAAGCTTTACAGCTGTTGAGGCTAATCCGTCATCAGTGAAGGGACTACCTAAATATATATAGCTAGTACAGTAACTTACTCGCATATCCTGACACAATATCATTTCTTTATCTTCAGTATTACCATTTACCACCATAAATTTTGTTTTGTCATTATTAACCACCATACCGTGTGAGCTACAAAAATCATGTAGAATCTCTATTTTCCTTATCATTCCTTCTCTAGTTGTTGACAATAATATAGTGTCGTCCATCATCACTAATATGTGCAACCATGACAGAAAGCCGTCTAAAGGACATCTTTGTTTGATCATTTGAATCATTACATTGACATATATACTAAAAAGCACACAGGATGTAGGGGAACCCTGCCGCACACCCACACTAGTGGCAATTAATGCAGTTCCTATAATACTGTTAGTATACTTGTACATACCAGCTAACGCTAACAGCATTATCACCCCACATCCCATTTGCTTCAGACATGTAAATAAATCAATCCTAGGGACACAATCATAGGCTCGTCTAAAATCGACAAACGTTATAAATAATTTAAATTTCTTTCTTCTGGCAACATCCATCAACAATCAAAGTGTTAGTAAATGTTCAGTACATCCTCGGCCCGCCTGGCTGCCTGCCTGTTCTCGGTGTGGTGCAAACCACTGGGTGAGTCGTGCACACAACACCATATCATACAGTTTAGCCACGCTGTTGATTACATTAATAGGTCTATAATTACTTGGTAGTAGCTTTGAACCACGTTTGAATATCACAAACATCTTAGCATTAATCCAACTGTCAGGGTATGAACCACTCATGAATACTGAGTTGAATAATGTGGCAATGAACACATCAGTTCAGTTCAGGGGGTGTTATATGATTCGTACCTAGAAAATGTTTTTTTTTTTTTTTTTTTTGCATTTTTTTAATTTCTTTTGATATATGCAACGTTTTGATATGTTTTTCCCTTATATGATGAGGTCTTCCATCATAAAATTCCATGGTTTCACTCGCTTTAAGACATATATGATAAGTTATTTTTCTCTTTTTCCCATATTTTCTGATATACCCGGTTTTCTTTAGTTTCCTATGAAAATTTACGGTACTCTCTGCGTACAACATTAGATAACAGGAAATTTTTATTTCTTGGATTTATGTACGAAAATTTAAATTTATATATTTTTTTCGTAAATCCAACAAATAATGAATGTATTTGTTTGCATTTGCATCTTTGTTTGTACCAGCGATATCTTTGCTTGCATGTACCAGCGGTCTCTTTGTTGACATTCTGGACCGAGACCAAGACCGAAAAAAGAGTGACTGAAGGGAGGTGAGCTGGGAGATAGAAAAAAACAATACAGCAGTGAGAGCAGAGGAGTGAGAGGACCACACAGCACCATCATGTCCTTCATTACAGGTGAGAGAGGGAGAGAGATAGTACATAAGGACACACTGTATATTAGAACACCCCTTTTTTCAAAACAGTCTTTATCCCATTTCAAATGGTTTTTAACCCATTTCAACCACGATTAATGACAGGACACCCCTCGCTCCTCCTCACCCATTTCAGACATCCAGCTGATGATGCACGGGTTTGGTGACTGTCGCAAGCCACTCCCTGAGACGGCCGCAGTCATCGAGTCTATTGTACACCAACAAATGACAGTCTTCCTGCACTTGGTGAGGTGAAGGGACGGTGCGTGTGTGTGTGTGGGGAGGGGGGAGTATTAGTTCTGGTACACTTTTACCCTCTCCAGTCTCTTTATTCAGGACAAAACTCATTCTGCCTGGCAGTGTTCTGCTCGTTTTTTTTTTTTTTTTTTTTTTTTAATTAATCAGCTTGTTTTTCCGTGAATTAGTTTTTATTCACTACCCCCCCTGAGCCCCCCGATCGCCTTGAAACCTACACTCATTCACACAGAAAGTCACAGTTATGGTCACCAGTTTTCAAGGGTATTTTTCGTGATTCCAGTGCTAGTTTAATCCTTTGACCGCTTCTTGGAACATGGCTTTAATCACAAACTACTCAGACATTTCTTTCCACTCTGCAGCCACGTCTAAATGTTATACTTGTTGCAGATTCTAGTATTCTTTAGATTTTCTCATTATTCTGTGTATGTGCTTCTTATAAGTTTTTGCAGTGCTGTTATCTAATTGTGTGTCATTGCACATTTAAAATATTAACACAGAACATCTAAACACAGGCCACAGACATTGCAGAGCAGCGTGGCACAAGGGTGGTGGGGCCTGAGGACATTCTGTTTGTCATGCGACGAGACCCACTCAAACTGCAGAGACTCGTACACTACATGGGTAAGTCACTACCTAGCATAACCACCACCATTAGTATTACTATTACTACTACTACTGCCACTACTACTACTACTACTGCTACTGCTACTACTACTACTACTACTACTACTACTACTACTACTACTACTACTACTACTACAATTTCAGGAGTTAGGGACCTTTACCAGAAGACCCGTACCAGCACCTCCTCAATGTCTGCCAACGACCTCACAGAGACATCAGCAGAAGGCCCAGAGATCTCAAGAAAGAAACTTTGCATTAATTTTCTACAGATGATTGACCAGACAGGACAGTATGAGCCACTGTATTCCTCCTCCCTGCATGACCCAGTGAAGACAGAACGGGCGTCTCGGCTTGATACGCTGACGCAGGTATTGTTGGTTGGGGTGTGGTGGTGTTGGGTTATGTTGTGTGGGTGTTTAGTTAGTTTCTCTTGTGTGTGGTTTGTTTTTGGGTGTTTTGGTTCTTGGGTTAAGGTGTTTGCTTGTGTGTTTGTGTGTTTAAGTTTGGGTCTGGTAATTTAGTTTCTGTGTTTTGTAGTCCAATCTGTTTGTTAATCCATTCCATGTATTTGTTAAGAAAATTCCGATGTTTGCTAAGCCAATCCAGATATTTCCTAGCCTTGTCTATATTTTGCTTATCTTATCCAGATATTCACTAATCTCATCTAGGCATTTGTTAATATAATCTGAATATTTGCTGAACTAATCCAGACATTTTCAAGCCCAGTTCATACATTCACTAATCAAATCCATATATTCACTAACCTAATCCATATTGTAACTAACCCAGTCTATACTTTGCTAACCCAGTCATACTTTGCTAACCTGTTTCATACAGTAACTAACCCAATCTCTGCTTTGCTAACTCAGTTATTCTTTACTAACCCAATCCATACTTTACTAACCCAATACAAGCTCTAGTAATCCAATGCAAACAGGTTTCAATACACTTATCCTAATAGAATTATTTATTTTTTTATATTATTTATTTATTTATTTATTTATTTATTTATTTATTTATTTATATTTTTACCTTTAGCCAGAGCCTCTTAGACACACACTCAAAAAGTCTAACCAGAATCCCTCTGTTCTCTCTCTGTCTCTCTGCAGGGAATGTCGTGTCAGCGTTACAAGGAGTACTGTGAGGCGAGGAGAGCTTCCTTCTGTCCTCGTCTAAGGGTCAACAAGTTTCGAGACTGGTTGCTTGGCGAGGAGAATAGTGACGTGAAGCTGACACAGGTGAACTTTTTGGCTTGTAGAGTGTGGCAGAGCAGTCCCTGTATACCCCTGTGTGTTTATTTACTCAGAAAACAAAGAGGCATTTTTAGAGAAAGAAACTGTGGGTCTTGGTCATCCTCTTTTAGAGATTTTGGTGAAACTTTTGCTGTTATCTTAGACATATCAAAAGCTTTTGATAGAGTCTGGCACAAAGCTTTGATTTCCAAACACCCTCCTACAGCTTCTAACCTGCTCTCTGTAACTTCATCTCAAGTCTCATTTCTGACCGTTTTGTTGCCACTGTGGTAGACGGTCACTGTTATTCTAAATCTATTAACAGTGGTGTTCCTCAGGTTTCTGTCCTGTCACCCACTCTCTTCCTATTATTCATCAATGATCTAAACCAAACTTCTTGTCCTTTCCACTCCTATGCTGATGATACCACCCTGCACTTTTCATGTCTTTTCGTAGATGTCCAACCCTTCAGGAAGTAAACAATTCATGCATACATATGCAGCTGTGCAAGCCTTTGCTCATCCATCCACCACCTGTCCCTTCTTTCCTTTTTTCCTCTCCCTCTTTCTTCTTGTCTCAAACCTTCCTCCCTGTCACCTTTCCCCCTTATCTGTCAGAGATAAGGGATCCTTGCCTCCCTTCCTCCATCTCTCTCTCTCTCTCTAGGAGGGTACTGTGTATATTTGTTATGTTACGAGCATCTCAAACTTAGTAGTGCAACTGTGCTCATTTTTATGTATTTTTTTTTCAAAAATTGTGATAATTTTTTTTATATTACTTTCTGGTTCCCTGGAACAAATAAATTTTTTACCGTAGGTTCTTCAGTCGCCATAACACACATTCCCTATAACAAAGGCTATATTGGAACAAATCAAGTTTTTCATGTACCCTACTGTGTGTGTGTGTGTGTGTGTGTGTGTGTGTGTGTGTGTGTGTGTGTCTATATATATATATATATATATATATATATATATATATATATATATATATATATATATATATATATATATATATATATATATACATATACATATACATATATTATGTAGGAAGGACACTGGCCAAGGGCAACAAAAATCTAATAAAAAAGAATGCCCACTGAAATGCCATTCCCATAAAAGGGTCAAAGCAGTGGTCAAAAATTGATGAATAAGTGTCTTGAAACCTCCCTCTTGAAGGAATTCAAGTCATAGGAAGGTGGAAATACAGAAGCAGGCAGGGAGTGCCAGAGTTTACCAGAGAAAGGGATGAATGATTGAGAATACTGGTTAACTCTTGCGTTAGAGAGGTGGACAGAATACGGGTGAGAGAAAGAAGAAAGTCTTGTGCAGCGAGGCTGCGGAAGGAGGGGAGGCATGCAGTTAGCAAGATCAGAAGAGCAGTTAGCATGAAAATAGTGGTAGAAGACAGCTAGATATGCAACATTGCGGCGGTGAGAGGCTGAAGACAGTCAGTTAGAGGAGAGGAGTTGATGAGACGAAAAGCTTTTGATTCCACCCTGTCTAGAAGAGCAGTATGAGTGGAACCTCTCCAGCCATGTGAAGCATACTCCATACATGGACGGATAAGGCCCTTGTACAGAGTTAGCAGCTGGGGGGGTGAGAAATACTGGCGGATATATATATATGTGTGTGTGTGTGTGTGTGTGTGTGTGTGTGTGTGTGTGTGTGTGTGTGTGTGTGTGTGTGTGTGCTGGACCTAAAAATGACAACAAATATCACTTAGATTAAGCAGAGAGGAATATAGCACAACAATAGAGCAAGTGAAGTTTGATTATTATTCAGAGTCAACACAGTGTAGAGTTTAAGGCTGGAAATTTTAGCTGAGGTACTATTTTCACTGAATCCTCAGAACACTTTGGTAGAGGCTGGTGACACAGGCTGAGACACCACTTGAATCACCACCTAGTTTTGTATTGAAGCCTTCAGAGGTCCTTACTAACACCTTACCATGCTCTCAGCTGGTTCTGGAGATGCTGAACCGCCTGGCATATGAAACGGTGGCCCAGATAGTTGACCTGGCGCTCCTGGTGAAAAGGGATGCAACAGGACACAACTCGGATCTCTCTCGCTTCAGGACGCCCACTGCCTTCAATCCAGATTACCCCAGTGTGTTCATCCATCAAGTGAGAATATGATCTTGACTTTTATATTGGGTTTTAGATATTAGTAGTTTGAATTGGGGAGTTTTGGTGTGATATATTGAGGCTTGTAGGGGTTAGAGGTATTTGTTTGTGTTGGGTATTCAGGGTCTTAGAGGTGAGTGGGTTAAATATGGAAGTTTTTTTGTTGCATCATTGAACTTGCTTTTTGTTGTGGGTATTGAGGGAGGAGAAGTGACTGAGAATTGATGTTGAATATTTAGTGAGGAAGCTAGGCAGGAGGAATGACTCAAAGGTAAACTGCTACTTGAATATTTAGTGAGGGTGTAAGGGAGAGGAAATGACTGAGAATTGAGTTTACATGAATATTTTGCCAGGATGGAAGGCAGGAAGAATGACTGAAAGATGACAGCTTCTTGAATGCTTAGTGAAGGTGTAGGGAGGATGTCTTCCCTCTGTATAAAATGCCGGGAATGTGGAGCCGTGTCACACACACTGACTCCCTCACTGGAGGGACGACTGTGTGAAATTGTGATTGGCTGAGATTGAAAATTAGAAGAAAAGGTAATGAAGGATTGTAATTGGTTGAAACTGACAATTGGAAGAAAACGTAATGAATGAAAGTCAAGGAATAAAAAGAAGTTAGTGAATCAGAATAGATAAAAGAAAACCAATTGGAAAAAGATGAGATCAGGAGAAAAAAACAGCTCAGAAAATAAAATTAGAAGAATTAGACCAAATCAACTAAAAAAAAAGGTAGATAGATCAACAAGCAAGTGAAAATAAAGAAAATTGATAACCTTGCCCCACAAAAAGAAAAATATTGGCAATCCCCCCGAAAAATCAACACATCCCCAAAAATAAAGAGGATTTGGTAACCTCACCGAAAAATAACAAATAAATAAAAAAAAAACTACCTCACTTAGAAAACTACCAAAAAAAAAAACGATTGATGAACCTTACAAAAAATCAACCACAAACCAAAAAAAAAAGAAAAATTATCTCACCTCCCCAAAAAAATCAACGCGGAAAAATACAAATTAAAAAAATAACCAAAAAAATCAAAACAAAAACAAGAAAACAAATGATGCAAACCTACCAGGCCTCCACAGTCCCACATTTTAGCATTGCCACACTTTCCCTCCATAGAGCGGTTCCCTGCAGGAGATTGGCACCGGGGACGAGCACTGCATCGGCATGGACCCCATTACGGCCTCAGAGGTGCGGGAGGCCATGCGTCGCTACTGGGCAAACAACTCTGTCCTGGCGCCCTTCTCCAAGATCCGGTCCCCTATTGCCTGCAAGCTCCTCGCCGCATGAAGTGGTGTTGTGTGGTGTGGTGTGGTGTAGTGATGTTTTTGTGTTTTACTTCATCTTGTCATATTTTTTTGTTTTTTTATTATTATTATTATTTTTATTTTTATTTTTTTTTTTTGTGTGTGTGTGAGTGAGAGGAACATGTGAGGTGGTGTGACGTGATGTTGTGTGGTTGGGTAATGTCTTATGTTATTTCACTTCACCTTGTCTCCTTTTGTTCCTTTCTTGCCTCATATCTTGTTTTTTTTTCATTTATTTATTTATTTATTTATTTATTTATAATTTTTTAAATTTAATTAATTAATTTATTTATTTATATTTTTTTTTATCTCTGTGTTATCTGAGAGAGATGAGAATGAGAGACTGGGATGACACGTGATGCGATGTGATTGGGTAATGCTTCATCTTCACCTTATGTCATTTTGTTCTCTCCACTTCATATATTTTATTTATTTATTTTTCTATTTATTTTATTTTATTTTATTTTATTTTATTTTCATTTTCATTTTATTTATTTATTTATTATTATTATTATTTTTTTTTTGTTTTTTGTTGTTTTTTTGTTTCTTATCTGAAAATGACAGGAAGTGATTTGAAGTGATTAAGTAATGTTTTATGTCACTTCACTTCATCTTGTCTAATTTCACTCTCCTCTCATGTCACCTCAACTAGGACCCTTCAAATGTAGTGGAGGTGTTGGTGCAGAAGTTTTTGAGGGAATGTGGAGTGAAGGGAGGAAGTTTGTAGGGAATTTTAGCAGTGTGGAGTGAAGGAATGGAGTTTATGTGGAGTTAGAGGGAGTGTGGAGTGAGAGAAAATACAACACTAGGCATTGAACATTTGAAACACCCTGTTGCTCCTCTCCTTGTTATCATTAGAGTCATCAATCAGCGTAGATATTCTCTCCACCACCACCGCCATCACCATGACTAATTCCTCTAACTAATATAACTTTTTTTCCTTTTCTCATCATCCTCATTTTCATTATTTACAAATACCATGCAAGCCAGGGCATTTATTTGGGCATTGATATTTGTACAGTACATTTACTAACTGGGCATTCATTTTCAGGGTTATCGATTTAAGATGTGTTTTGGTTCGAGTCGTGTGTGTGTGTGTGTTATTTTCAGAGCTGGCCGTGATGATGAAAAGACATTATCACGATAACTGGTAATTGATAACTGGCGATAAATTTATTGCCCTATAACTGATAACTAGTTAATTGATCAATCTAGAATTTCAATACCAGCAGTAGGGATGTTGATATTTCAAATAAAATGTCATTAAATCAAAATTTTTATTTTTTATTTTTGTCTCAAGAAACTTTTCTTTTTCTTTTTTCCCCTTCTCTTTTCTTCTATTTCCTTTTCTTCTCTCTCCTCTTTTCTCCTCTCCTTATTTTGAAATAACAAAATAAAAAAAAAGATAAAAAAATTAGAACAAACGTAAACAAGATTAAATGAAGCATAATAATTACGAGAGAGAGAGAGAGAGAGAGAGAGAGAGAGAGAGAGAGAGCACTTTATCAGTATAGACACAGGCACAACAATAAACAAAGGATGGTGTGACGAGTATAGACACGCAGGTCCTCATAAGTGGCAGGAAGTGACGTAAGACGCGCTAATGGGCCTATTATGTGTCAGGTGATAAGGAATTCCACGCTAACACGGAGATTCATGATGATGATAAGAACAAAGAAGAATAAAAACACTAACAAAATAAATGGGAGAAAATAGTTCGATTTGAAGCTTCATAAAGATAAAAAGAACAGGGAAGAAGAACAAGGATACTATAAAAGGAAGGGAAAAAATGAGAAAATTTTTTTTTTATTAATAGATTTGAAGGTTCATGATGACTGAACAAGAACAAGAAAGAACAAGAACACGAAAAGAGAAAAACAAGAAAAAATAGATAAAAATTGTTCGATCCATAGATTTGAAGCTTCATTATGATAAAAAGCAGGACAGAAACAAGAGAAAAATAACAAGAACATGAAGAGAGAGAGAGAGAGAGAGAGAGAGAGAGGGGGGGGGGGAGAGAGAGAGAAAAGAAAATAATTCAGTTCATGGAGTCGAGGCTTCACAATAATAATAATATGAAGAACAACAACAAGAATGAGAAGAAGAAACCTGAGAAGAACAAGAAAAACAACAAGAGGAAGAAAATACGATAACAAGAAAGAAAGAAAAGGAAGAAAGTAAAAGAAAACCAGTCGATCCACAGATTCGAAGCTTCACGACACAAACAAACCCAAACCATTTTAAACCAAACCTTTACTATTTTCGTAGAATATTATATCCTACCCCTTGACTAACACCACCTTTCTCTATGATAACGAAGAAAACACAGTAGTAGTAGTAGTAGTAGTAGTAGTAGCAGCAGTAGTAATAATAATAGCAATAATTGATATCTTTTTACGCATTCTTGTCTTTCGTTTTTTTTTTTTACTGACATGGCGAATAGGAAGGAAGGATAAGGAAGGAAGGTAAAATAAACTCCTTTTTTACTCATTATCTGAAGGAACTGAAAGGTGGAGAGAGTAGGAGGAGGATGTGGAGAAGAGGTGAAGAGAGAGAGAGAGAGAGAGGGAGAGAGAGAGTGTGTGTGTGTGTGTGTGTGTGGGGAGTAAAAATTGGATGTAATGTGGAGTATATTGCTAAGTTAGTGAAATTTTTAAGTAATGTGGAGCGAAAGAAGAAAGTTTTGTGGACTTTATGGAATGTGGAATGAAGGAATGGAGTTTATGTGGAGTTAGAGGGAGTGTGGAGTGATGGAAGGCAATGTGAAGGATGGATCGTTCTATGTGGAGTTTTAGCAGTGTGGATTGAAGGAACAATGATGTGGAATGAAAGGAGGAAGTCTGTGTGGAATTTTAGCAGTGTTGAGTGAAGGAATGGAGTTTGTGGAATTACAGGAAGAATGAAATGAAAAAAAAAAGTAATTTAAAGCAAATGTAGAGTGGATTGGAATATTTCACAAGTATACAAACACTGGTAATTATTAAGATCGTGCTCGCTGCTCTATTTCCTATTGTTTTCAGCTCCTACCTCCTATAATCTTGGGAACCTGATGGGAAAGTGGGGTTTTTGGGTGCGAAAAGCTTAAATACAGTCAAATACCGCTCTTTTCCAGAAAAAAAAAAGTAGAAAGCTACTGCCGCTGCTGCTGTGATGGACGCCATGTTGTTGATCGGAAATCTCCAGAAATCTACAGTCAAAATATCCAGAAATCTGTAGTCAAAATATCCAGAAATCTGTAGTCAAAATCTCCAGAAATCTGTAGTCAAAATCTCCAGTCGCTTTCCACTCTGTACGGGGACCGGCACCATAGTGTTTTTTTTTTCGCAATTTTTGTTGCCCTTGGCCAGTGTCCCTCCATAAAAAAAAATTAATTAATTAATTAATTAATTAATTAGTTAAAGAAAATAAAGACGTCTGATTTTAATGTTTTGCCTTGTTAAAATATCTTACTTTAATGTTTTGGCCAGTCAAGATATGCTATTTCAGTATTTTGGCAATTGAAGATGGCTGATTTTATTGCTTTGGCTAGTAAAGAAGGTTGGAGTGCCAGTCAGTTCCTGCAGACGACACAGCATTAGTGGCAGATAGGTGTGTGGAGGGAAACCGAGGGTTACTGTAGGAAAGAGTAAGTAAAGGAGGTGCAGCAGGGAGGCAAGCGATATTTGTCACCTACACCTGAGATAGTGAGTCAACGGTGCTTCTATAACCAGTGGGTGGCGGGGTGGCGGGGGTGGCGGGGATGACGCAATAACTGTGCGCGATCCGCTGGGTTGGGGTTCGAAACTAGTTCACACCGCTTCTTGATGAGAGAAAGTGCCTTCGTAATTTCAGCAGCTTTGTCTATTGAATACACCCCATAACCTTTGTGTGAAGCCGAACGTTTACACTGAGATACGAGAGAAGAGCGAGAATTAAGCCTTTTAATCATGAACACGAAACACAAAGATTACAAGAGGACAAGACTTAGTGATCCTTGGTTGAGCTGTACTATATTTGAGGAAGGGAGCGAGGTTAAACAGTTTATCAAATGGGGAGTTGGAACCATATTCTGAAATGCCTCTGCGCCGCATCTCCACTACTTTCCAAATGCTTTAGTTGGAGTCACGAGTTTATGAGGCTGTTTTTACGGTTGCAGTGATAGATTATAAACATTTCTACATTATTAACGGGAGAAACACTTTTGAGAACCTGTAGCCTTTGGAAATACTGAGAGAGCCTTTCTGAATGTGAAGACCTGGCGTTACGGGTGAAACTCTACTGAAAATCGGGGAACGGGGGCTAAGGTCTGGAAAGGAAAGAGAGCGAGGTGTCACTAGCTTCATGATTTTCAATACGAAGTGGGCAAGATTTCATTAAAAGATTATCATAGTGGCTTATTTGACTAGAAAATCGAGCTTGGTGAGTCTCGGTGGCAAGTGACCAATATAAAGAGTAAATTGTCACGTTATTTCTGTGCGCATTACCAACCAGTCATGAGCACGGGGGAGGCAGGAGACTGAGGGGACTGCCAGGGAGTTCAGTGTAGTCTGCACAGGCGGGGAGTGAGATACTGCGCCGCGTCCCCGCCTCGCCTTGCACACCCTCTGAGTTGAAGTGAATTGGAAAGATAAACAAAACGAAAGACTTGGAGAAAAATAAGAACTAGCGATAAGTCGGGTAAAGAAGATAATTATTCACGTTTGTATTGATTGGTTCGTAAAATGAAGGATAATGAATTTAATTTGATAAGAGGAGGAGTGATTTAAGAGGAAGAAGAGGAGGAGGAGGAGGAAGAAGGAAAGGAAACAAGTAAGAAACGTGTTGTAGGAGGAAGTGGAGGAATTGATAAACTAAGAGGAAGACAAGGGGGATGATAACAAGTGATTAAAGGAAATAAAGAAGAAAGAAAGGAGGAGGAGGAGGAAGAGGAGGGATAATAAGTGATAGAAAGAAGATAGACTAGAAGAGGATAAAAGATAGTGTAGAATAGAACTGTAGTAACGAAAAAAGTAATAGAAGATAAACGAAGGAAGAAGAAGAAAAGAAGAAATCCACTTGACATCAGAAAAGAAGAAAAAACGAAATAATAGAATAGAAGGAAGAAGGACAAGAAGGAAGAAAAGAACGAAAACAAGAAGAGAAGAGAAAGAGAATCGTTTAATAAGAACTAGGAAGAACAGAAATATATGAAACCAAAAATAGAATAAGTGCAAGTGTAATACGAGAGAGAGAGAGAGAGAGAGAGAGAGAGAGAGAGAGAGAGAGAGAGAGAGAGAGAGAGAGAGAGAGAGAGAGAGAGAGAGGAGAGAGAGAGCAACGACAAAAATACTAATTAAAACTCCGTAAAAAAGGAAGAAAAAGAAGAAAAGGAAAATAAACATAGAAATATATTTATAAAAAGAATTTGGAAAACGAAGGAAAATAAGAACGATAAGAATAATAAATAAAGCAAGAAAACAAGAGGAAAAGAGAAAAGTGAAGACGTGAAAGAAGACGCAATATAGAAAGAGATATAGACACAGAAAAAGAGAAACGGGAAGCGAAGAGAGAGAGAGAGAGAGAGAGAGAGAGAGAGAGAGAGAGAGAGAGAGAGAGAGAGAGAGAGAGAGAGAGAGAGAGAGAGAGAGAGAGAGAGGAGATCAGATAATCAAAACACAGAAAAACAAAAAAAAAATCGAAACCAAACAAAACAAAGCTAAGAAAAAAGAAAAAGAAATCAAGAAAATAAAAACGAAAGAAGAAAATATATTAAAATTAAACAAACTTAGAAAAAAAAACTTAAAAATCAAGAAAATAAAAAAGAAAGGAGGAATATCCAAACCACCACCACCACCACCACCACCACCACCACCCCAATGATAAACAAATGCTGACCAGTCGACGTAACATGGCAGGGGGTGGAGGAGGAGGAGGAGGAGGAGGAGGAGGAGGAGAGAGGGGCTTCAAAATCACGCCGCAAGACCTCCGGGAGTTAATGGCTGCCAGGGGCTCTGAGGACCTCCCCCTCCTGCGCAGGAAGTTTGGAAAAGTGGAAGATGTCTGTAATGGCCTACTCTTCCAATCCTACTGAAGGTGAGAGAGAGAGAGAGAGAGAGAGAGAGAGAGAGAGAGAGAGAGAGAGAGAGAGAGAGAGAGAGAGAGAGAGAGAGTGTGTGTGTCGGGAGTTGTCTGGCGGATGTGATATTAAGGAAAAATGTTAATTATTAAGGTAAACTGTGATAAATTTAAAAGGAAGAGGAGGAGGAGGAATACTAATAAGAAGAAAGACGGAAGAGGAAATGATAGCGTAGAGAGAGAGATAGATAGATAGATAGATAGATAGATAGATAGATAGAGAGAGAGAGAGAGAGAGAGAGAGAGAGAGAGAGAGAGAGAGAGAGAGAGAGAGAGAGAGAGAGAGAGAGGAGAGAGAGAGAGAGAGAGAGAGAGACTTGAAAACGAGTAATATTTCTCCTTTTCTCTGCATGTCTATGTATCTGACTCTCTCTCTCTCTCTCTCTCTCTCTCTCTCTCTCTCTCTCTCTCTCTCTCTCTCTCTCTCTCTAACTGCAGGTGCGTGTGTGATGTCATTTTTAACTTTCATTTTCTTTTTTTCATCGTCTTCTATCTCTGAAATGTTTGGTTATACAAGGAATCATACAAACTTGTATAGAAGGACAGAGAGACTGAGAGACAGACAGACTTCGATTATCTATATATCTACTACTTCCTTTTCCTTCTTTCTTTTTGTTTTCTTTTTTGCGTTCGTTCGTTCGTTTTTTTCGTTCATTCGTTCTTTCGTCCGCCCGTTCGTCCGTCCGTCCGTCTCTTCCTTCCTTCCTTCCTTCCTTCCTTCCTTCCTTCCTTCCTTCTCAAATATCCAACGCCTATTATACACTGTGTAACACGATTTTTGTCCTTGGGTAGCAACTGTTATTTTCTATTTGCTTATGTCTAGAAAACATGAAAAAACACTGGATATTTATTTCTTTTGTGGCCAGGATAATGATATTTATGAAATTTTCCTATTCCTATTGGGAGAAAGTGGCGAAATTTAAACTCTCATGTGCACAAAGTAGAAACAAAAATGACATATGATACAAAAGTAGCATTTATTCATTTTAGGATTACACAAGTGAGACAATAAAACATTACAAATGAATAGCTTTCCGCGATCTACACTTATACTAGAAATTACTTTCACGAATCAGCCCCCAAATATAGTCTCCCATCATGTCTTCATTCTACGACCCTGGGTGGCGGCGTTCGAAGTCCAGTATATCGTCGTGGAAGCGCTCGCCTTGCTCCTCGAAGTACGCCCCCATGGTCTTAAATCTATCAAGGTGAGCGTCCAAGGAGGGACATCCTGCAGCCCATCTTGCCATAGTTTCTCACCAAGGTCTCAACAAGCTCCACATAGTTTTCTGATTTGCGACTCCCCCAGGAAGCCAAGAACCACTGCGGCAAAGCTGTTCCACTGCTTTCTCTGTCTTTTGAGCTTCTCGGGGAACTCCTTGCACTCCATGACCTTTTTTTTGTGGACCGACGAAGGACACCGGCATCCACATTTGCAGCAGACAGCTTAGGGAAGAAATCTTAGAGATCTTGAAAGCTGCAGACTTCTTATCTAGAGCTCTGATAAATGATTTCATAAGGCCCAATTTTAAATGCAGTGGAGGAAACATTACCTTTCTTGGGGTCCAACAATGGATCCCACTTTACGTTGTTCTTCCCGACACTAAACTTGTCCGCTGTGGCCAGTCCCTCTTGTGGTAGTGTGCCGCGGTGTTACGTTGCCCCAAAGGCAAAAATAACAAGGAAACTTGGTAAAGCCACCTTGGAGAGCCATCAAGAAGGCCATCATTTTGAAGTCTCCGATAACCTCCCGACCATACTCTTCTGATTTCAAGACATCTAGCAAGATCTCGACACCATTGTATTCCTCTTTGAGCTGGACAGAGTGAGCGAGGGGAAGAGATGGATACATTCTTCCGTTATGAAGCAGCACTGTTTTGTGGCTCCTGCACGACCTGTCGATGAAGAGTGATTCCAATTGCCTCAAACAGAACAGTCACATTGTTTCAAACACAAAGCTCATCTTGACGAGTAAAAAAGCTTGAAAAATGCTGGTGACGCTTTTTCTGACCTGATATTTTCACAGTTTCACCAAACAGGTTCCATTGCTTGAGTCTCGACCGTCAAAAGCTCGGCATTGGACTTTGTCAGACCAGGATCTCTGATCAGGTCGTTGACGTCATTTTGGCTGGGGGTAGTAAGGGTTCCTCTCCTCAGTTGCACCTCTGAAATCTGGACCCATGACTTCA